>NC_056733.1:487235325-487330325 GCF_019279795.1 Protopterus annectens | reverse complement strand
CTTTTTTGGTATGTGCAGCTTTTCTCCCCGGGCCTCCGCTGAAAATGGACATATATCCAGTCGGGCTATCATGGTCAACAAATGTAAAATAAATAAATAAAATAAAAATGTGAGAAAATTGTTATGAAAGGCAACTGCAGACATTGGGACTCCTATGTAAATGAATATACTTGATTTTTGCAACACACAATGGCAGAACAGGTTTATCAAAGAGTAATGGGATGGCAGTTCGGACTCAGGTAGCTATGACCCCCCCCCCATGTTTCATAGTTTCATAGTTTCATAGTATAGTACTAGGCTATCTGCCCTGGGGCATTTGTAAGCCTAGCCATAGTGATGTGGCTTTTGCCACCCCATGAAATGGTACAAAAAATGTACAGAATAAATTTAGAATACTGTGCCTCTGTCTAGTAGTGACACAATGAAGGTCCCCTTATATAATATAATTAGTTTACTGTGCCACTGTCTAGCAGTGACACAGATGTGACCCCTGGGGTAAACTTACGATCTCCCATCCACTCATCAAGATTTCTCTTGAAGAGAGTCAGTGAGGGGCTCTGCCTAATACGAACTGGGATCTTGTTCCAAAGCATGGGAAGCCTCTGGGTTATGAATCTATCCCTCCAGCATGTCCTATTCATACTTGTGCCGAGGTTTAAGTCTTTAGCTCTCGTGGTCCTGATGGATTTGGATTTTTTGAGGTGGAGCATGTCCATCAGATCCTGAATGGACATGGCCTTTTACGTCAGGCAGAGATCACCTCTGAGCAGGTGGTATGCTACTGAATAGAGCTGAAGTTTCATTAGTCTGGCAGAATAAGACATATGTTGGAGACCCTTGATCCTCTTGGTGAGGTACTTTTGTGGTCTCTCCAACTGTTGCAAATGCCGGGTGAGGTACATACCAAATGGGACATTGTACTCAATCATGGGTCTGATGAGGGAGGAGTATAGGGGTACAATGACATCCTTGGATCTGGATGTGAATCCCTTCATGATGATGTGTGCAAGGTAGAATGTTTTTCTAACCACTTTGGCAACGTGGGTGTCAAATGAGAGGTCGCTGTCGACTTGTTCCCTAGGTCTCTGATTACTTTTTCCGTACTCAGTGGGTTGCTGTCTATGTGATAATTTGTGGGTACTTTGTTTTTCCCAAAGGGGATGACTATACATTTTTTGGCATTTAGTTTAAGGCCGTGACTCCAGCACCAGTTGTCCGTTTCTGTGAGGCCTTTTTGTAGGATGTATGTGTCCACTGGTGTATCGACTATGGCGCCTAGTTTGCAGTCATCTGCGAACTTTGTCAGCCACAGCCCTCCCATGTTTGCTTTAACATCTGAGAAATAAATGCCGAACAAGAGGGGTCCCAGGACAGATCCCTGTGGAACACCACTTGTAACTGGCTTTGAGACTGACATTGCTCCAGCGATTTTAACTTTATGGGTTCTGTCCTTTAGCCAGTTTGCAACCCATCTAGTGACATAAGGGTTTACGTGTAAGCTGTTGAGCTTATCTATGATGCCTGAGTGGGGTATTGTGTCGAAGGCCTTAGCCAAGTCCAGGATGGGTGTATGGACTGTTTTGCCCTCATCAATGGCTCTAGTGACTGTTTTGAAAAAGTCAACCAGGTTCAAAAGGCAGGATCTGCCCTTTACAAAGCCGAAATGGGTGGGGTCAAGTGTCTGTAGGTCCCCTATGTCTCTGTTTATGAGTTCCATAATGATTCTTTCCATAGCTTTGCAGACCAGGCTGGTTAAGCTTATGGGGCGGTAGTTTACAGGGTCTGTAGAGGCACCCCCTTTGTGGAGTGGGACCACTGTTGCTGTACACCAGTGTTCAGGTACATATCCCGAAGTAAGGCTAAGGTTAAATAGCATTTTTATGTGTGGGTTTAGCTCCTCTTGGAGTTCACGTAATACGCAACCCGGGATACCGTCAGGTCCCATTGATGCTGTGTTTTTAGCTTTGTCTAGGGCGGTTCTCACTTGGACATCTGAGATGACAGGGAGATTACATTCAGCTGGGATAAGTATTTCTTCTTTTGGGGGTGAGGGAGGGGAGAAATTTGCACTGAACCTGTCAGCCAGAATGTTGGCAATTTCTGTGGGTTCAGTGTATTTTTTGTTGTTGTGAGCTAACTCTGAGCATATCTGAGGGTTTTCGCCCAGGTTTCTAACATAGCTGAAGAAGGCTTTGTGGTTATCTTTAGTGTCCTTAGTGATTTTTCTCTCAAATTTGGCCTTGGGTGTTTTTATGAGAGAACGTAGTTTTCTGCTAATGTTGATCAGAGATGTCTTACCTTCATGGGATTTTGCTCTGACATGCAGTAGCTTCCTTCTTTTGTTATACAATTTCTTAATGGCTGAGGTCCACCAGACAGGACGCTTGCCTTTGGTGGAGAGGGACTTGGATTTATTTGGGATTGCATGATCCATGCATTCTTGGAGATGTCCATAGAAAGCATTTGTGAAGGATTCGGCATTGTGGGATGTGGTATCCACTGGCACAGTGGGCTTAAAGGATACCATCTCAGTCTTAAGAAGAGTGAAGTCTGCTTTTGAGAAGTTTTTCACTGTGGTTGTTTGTGTTGGGGGTGGAGGTGGGATATGTATATTCCTGGTGATTAGTTTGTGGTCAGATCTCACTAGTGAGGGGTATACTTCCAGTGTGGAGCATTTTGTCCCCATGTTTGTGTTGATCAGGTCTAGTATATTATCTCCCCTAGTGGGAGAGGTGACAAGTTGTTCCAGTTCATTTGAATTTATGAATTCCAGGAACCTTTGGGCTAGGGCATTAGGGCTAGAATAATGTACCCAATCTATGTTTGGGTAGTTGAAGTCTCCCAGTATGATGGTATTTTGTGATACATTCATATCCTCCAATGTCTTCAGGAAGGCTGAGTGGGGTTCTTGGGATTGGGAGGGTGGTCTCTAACATGCTACCAGTTGTATAGCAGTTTTGCCTATGGTTAGTTGCACCTGTATGGTCTCTGATGCTTCATGTGTTGCTACTAACCTGGAGGTGTGGGTGTCCTTGATGAATATGGACGCTCCCCCTCCCTTTGTGGTTCAGTCCGGTTTTGGGGCGAAAAGCATGATAATGAGGTATAGCCTGGTAGTGCTGGGGTGCTCTCAGGAGCCTTGAACCAGGTTTCAGTTACTGCACAGACGTCGATGTTCTCCATGCTGAGGAGTGCATCAAGTGCCTGCATCTTGAGATTTAGACTTCTGGCGTTGAGCAGCATTACCCTTAGTTTTTTCCATTTTGTTTTCTAAGGAGGTGGGTTTGTCTTTGAGCCTTGCCTAAAAGGCACTATGGGGGTGGCAAGAGCCTTAGCCAATATCCGGAAGCCCAGTGGTGACAGGTGTAAGCCATCCCTTGCAAAGCAGCGTGGCTTGTCCAACATGTCATCCCAGGCAGACAGACATTGGATCCCCTTAGAATGACACCAGTACTTGAGCCAATTATTAAAGCTGATCATCTTGTCTTTGTATTGTGGTATTATTCTTGGTGAGGGCAAGATGCTGCTCAGGGTCAGGGTCATACCAGCCTGGGCTACATAATCGGAGAGCTCCTCTATGTCTTTTTTCATGTAGTCCAGGGAGGTACGTCTCAGGTCATTCACACTAGCATGGACAATGACGGAGTCATATTTGTACTTGCTTTGGAGTGACTTGAGTGCATGTGTTATGTGGCAGATCCTAGCTCCCGATAGACAGCTCACAGTCACCCTTTCCTTGTTCAGCCTGGTCAGCGGGACATCAGTGTGTCTGACTATAGAGACACCTATTACTAGTGTATCAGGCATGGTGTTTGGCCTTAAGGGCTGTGATTGGTTGACACACTGATTTATTGAAGTATGTGTTGCATGTGTTTTGTTTTGAGGTGGTGGATTTTTGGATGTCTGCTTTGAGAGCCTCTGTCATTTTGGTAAGTTTTTTATTAGAGCCTCCGAGTATGTCTTTGTGTTTTTATATGTTTGGTTTGCAGTTGTGGTAGGTCTATGTGGGACTAGGATTGTTGTGTGTGTGGTTACCATCTCCTCCTGTCTGGTCATGCCAGCCCTGAGTTGAGAGAGTTTAGCCTCCAGTTTGGCTATATAGTTGCATCTCTCACATGTATTTGTGTTTGTTGGGAGGAGGAGAGGGTTGTCTGTGTACATGAGACAATTGTAGCATTGTCTCAAGATACCCAGATTGACCAGCTGAACTGGAGAGGACACCAGTAATCTACCACTCGACATGCTAGAACAGTATAAGGGAGTGCTGTACCTTTAAGGGAAGTTGATATTCACAGGGGTGGTAAGTAGATGTAGTGCTTTACTTAGTACGAGAGTGCTTACTTAGTAGAGAAGTATTGAGAACAAGTGCTAGACTTATAATATAGTGAGTAGTCTGATTATACTAAGAGTAAAGCTTCCTTAAGGGAAAATTTGAAGAGCAGACCTGGCAGAGCCAGAAGAAGTTTAACTTTGTTTAACTGGTGCTGCGCTATGCGCACAACTGCGCAAAGCCATGCAAACGCGGATTTTAAACAGTGAACTACAAAAGAGCTAGAAATGGTCCAAAACAACCAATTACTACAGCTTCTTGTGCTGAGGTCACTGCCTACAGGGACAGGTAGGCTGCTCAAGGCTCCCCACTCCACTGGTGAGCAAAGAAACTTCCTTCTATCCAAGTAAGGTAATGGACAACACAGGAACTACACCACAGCCCAGAATACAGCAATGCCTGTAAACTGGTCTAAACTAGTCGAGGAGAGGCGGGAAAACAAGGATTATTTTTTTGTTTTTTTGTTTTTTTGATAGAAACACACAGAAAATGCAGAAACAGTGATAAATCAGTTACACAGGTTAGCACACTTTAGTGGGCAGCCTCAACAGTTAAATTAAACAAACAAACAAACAAACAAACAAACTTTTGATCAAATTTGACTAAAATGTAACTTTAAGTGCAGATTTTAAAATAATGCAGCAAACAGTTAAAAAACAGTTCAAGCTAGTTCAGAGTAAGCTACAGAAGCTATTCCAAGTGAAAAAAAAGCAAAGATAAGTAAATCCAGAAAGTAGTTGCTTTTCTGAGTTCCCTGTATCTAGGACCACTCTGCAGGACCACGAGGAGCTTGTCTGAGTAGTATAGCCAGAAAAAAAATGCCCAGAGGCGGATTTTAAACAGTGAACTACAAAAGAGCTAGAAATGGTCCAAAACAACCAATTGCTACAGCTTCTAGTGCTGAGGTCATTTCCTACTGGGACAGCTAGGCTGCTCAAGGCTACCCACTCCCACTGGTGAGCAAAGAAACTTCCTTCTATCCAAGTAAGGTAATGGACAACACAGGAACTACATCACAGCCCAGAATACAGCAATGCCTGTAAACTGGTCTAAACTGGTTGAGGAGAGGCGGGAAAACAAGGATTATTTTTTTGTTTTTTTTTTTGATAGAAACACACAGAAAATTCAGAAACAGTGATAAATCAGTTACACAGGCTAGCACACTTTAGTGGGCAGCCTCAACAATTAAATTAAACAAACAAACAAACAAACTTTCAATCAAATTCTACTAAAATGTAACTTTAAGTGCAGATTTTAAAATAATGCAGCAAACAGTTAAAAAACAGTTTAAGCTAGTTCAGGGTAAGCTACAGAAGCTATTCCAAGTGAAAAAAAAGCAAAGATACTTAAATCCAGAAAGTACTCACTTTTCTGAGTTCCCTGTAGCTAGGACTACTCTGTGGGACCATGAGGAGCTTGTCTGAGCAGTATAGCCAGAAAAAAATGGCCAGAGGCGGATTTTAAACAGTGAACTACAAAAGAGCTAGAAATGGTCCAAAACAACCAATTACTACAGCTTCTTGTGCTGAGGTCACTTACCACAGGGACAGGTAGGCTTCTCAAGGCTCCCCACTCCCACTGGTGAGCAAAGAAACTTCCCTCTATCGAAGTAAGGTAATGGACAGCACAGGAACCACACCACAGCCCAGAATACAGCAATGCCTGTAAACTGGTCAAAACTAGTCGAGAAGAGGCGGGAAAACAAGGATTATTTTTTTGTTTTTTTGATAGAAACACACAGAAAATGCAGAAACAGTGATAAATCAGTTACACAGGCTAGCACACTTTAGTGGGCAGCCTCAACAGTTAAATTAAACAAACAAACAAACAAACTTTTGATCAAATCCGACTAAAATGTAACTTTAAGTGCAGATTTTAAAATAATGCAGCAAACAGTTAAAAAAACAGTTCAAGCTAGTTCAGGGTAAGCTACAGAAGCTATTCCAAGTGAAAAAAAAGCAAAGATACTTAAATCCAGAAAGTAGTCGCTTTTCTGAGCTCCCTGTAGCTAGGAGTACTCTGCAGGACCACGAGGAGCTTGTCTGAGCAGTATAGCCAGAAAAAAATGCCCAGAGGAGGACTTTAAACAGTGAACTACAAAAGAGCTAGAAATGGTCCAAAACAACCAATTACTACAGCTTCTTGTACTGAAGTCACTTCCTACAGGGACAGGTAGGCTGCTCAAGGCTCCCCACTCCCACTGGTGAGCAAAGAAATTTCCTTCTATCCAAGTAAGGTAATGGACAACAAAGTTACT
This sequence comes from Protopterus annectens, assembly GCF_019279795.1. NCBI lineage: Eukaryota > Metazoa > Chordata > Ceratodontiformes > Protopteridae > Protopterus > Protopterus annectens. Next base: position 487,323,738 of record NC_056733.1, on the reverse strand, counting down.
TCACCACAGCCCAGAATACAGCAATGCCTGTAAACTGGTCTAAACTAGTCGAGGAGAGGTGGGAAAACAAGGATTATTTTTTTGTTTTTTTGTTTTTTTGATAGAAACACACAGAAATAGCAGAAACAGTGATAAATCAGTTACACGGGCTAGCACACTTTAGTGGGCAGCCTCAACGGTTAAATTAAACAAACAAACAAACTTTCGATCAAATTCGACTAAAATGCAACTTTAAGTGCAGATTTTAAAATAATGCAGCAAACAGTTAAAAAACAGTTCAAGCTAGTTCAGGGTAAGCTGCAGAAGCTATTCGAAGTGAAAAAAAAAAAAAAAAAAAGATACTTAAATCCAGAAAGTAGTCCCTTTTCTGAGTTCCCTGTAGCTAGGAGTACTCTGCAGGACCACGAGGAGCTTGTCTGAGCAGTATAGCCAGAAAAAAATGCCCAGAGGTGGATTTTAAACAGTGAACTACAAAAGAGCTAGAAATGGTCCAAAACAACCAATTACTACAGCTTCTTGTGCTGAGGTCACTTCCTACAGGGACAGGTAGGCTGCTTAAGGCTCCCCACTCCCACTGGTGAGCAAAGAAACTTCCTTCTATCCAAGTAAGGTAATGGACAACACAGGAACTACACCACAGCCCAGAATACAGCAATGCCTGTAAACTGGTCTAAACTAGTCGAGGAGAGGCAGGAAAACAAGGATTATTTTTTTGTTTTTGTTTTTTTGATAGAAACACACAGAAAATGCAGAAACAGTGATAAATCAGTTACACAGGCTAGCACACTTTAGTGGGCAGCCTCAACAGTTAAATTAAACAAACAAACAAACAAACTTTCGATCAAATTCGACTAAAATGTAACTTTAAGTGCAGATTTTAAAATAATGCAGCAAACAGTTAAAAAACAGTTCAAGCTAGTTCAGGGTAAGCTACAGAAGCTATTCCAAGTGAAAAAAAGCAAAGATACTTAAATCCAGAAAGTAGTCGCTTTTCTGAGTTCCCTGTAGCTAGGACCACTCTGCAGGACCACGAGGAGCTTGTCTGAGCAGTATAGCCAGACAAAAATGCCCAGAGGCGGATTTTAAACAGTGAACTACAAAAGAGCTAGAAATGGTCCTAAACAACCAATTACTACAGCTTCTTGTGCTGAGGTCACAAACAAAGAACAAAGTGATGAACAAAGAAACTTCCCTCTATCCAAGTAAGGTAATGGACATCACAGGAACTACACCACAGCCCAGAATACAGCAATGCCTGTAAACTGGTCTAAACTTGTCGAGGAGAGGCGGGAAAACAAGGATTATTTTTTTGTTTTTTTTGATAGAAACACACAGAAAATGCAGAAACAGTGATAAATCAGTTACACAGGCTAGCACACTTTAGTGGGCAGCCTCAACAGTTAAATTAAACAAACAAACAAACAAACAAATTTTCGATCAAATTCGACTAAAATGTAACTTTGCGTGCAGATTTTAACATAATGCAGCAAACAGTTAAAAAACAGTTCAAGCTAGTTCAGGGTAAGCTACAGAAGCTATTCCAAGTGAAAAAAAAGCAAAGATACTTAAATCAGGAAAGTAGTCGCTTTTCTGAGTTCCCTGTAGCAAGGAGCACTCTGCAGGACCACGAGGAGCTTGTCTGAGCAGTATAGCCAGAAAAAAATGCCCAGAGGCAGATTTTAAACAGTGAACTACAAAAGAGATAGAAATGGTCCAAAACAACCAATTACTACAGCTTCTTGTGCTGAGGTCACTTCCTACAGGGACAGGTAGGCTGCTCAAGGCTTCCCACTCCCACTGGTGAGCAAAGAAACTTCCTTCTATCCGAGTAAGGTAATGAACAACACAGGAACTACACCACAGCCCAGAATACAGCAATGCCTGTAAACTGGTCTAAACTAGTCGAGGAGAGGCGGGAAAACAAGGATTATTTTTTGTTTTTTTTTTATAGAAACACACAGAAAATGCAGAAACAGTGATAAATCAGTTACACAGGCTAGCACACTTTAGTGGGCAGCCTCAACAGTTAAATTAAACAAACAAACAAACTTTCGATCAAATTCGACTAAAAGTTAACTTTAAGTGCAGATTTTAAAATAATGCAGAAAACAGTTAAAAAACAGTTCAAGCTAGTTCAGGGTAAGATACAGAAGCTATTCCAAGTGATAAAAAAGCAAAGATACTTAAATCTAGAAAGTAGTCACTTTTCTGAGTTCCCTGTAGCTAGGACCACTCTACTTGACCACGAGGAGCTTGTCTGAGCAGTATAGCCAGAAAAAAATGCCCAGAGGCGGATTTTAAACAGTGAACTACAAAAGAGCTAGAAATGGTCCAAAACAACCAATTACTACAGCTTCTTATGCTGAGGTCACTTCCTACAGGGACAGGTAGGCTACTCAAGGCTCCCCACTCCCACTGGTGAGCAAACAAACTTCTATCCAAGTAAAGTAATGGAAAACTCAGGAACTACACCACAGCCCAGAATACAGCAATGCCTGTAAACTGGTCTAAACTAGTCGAGGAGAGGCGGGAAAACAAGGATTATTTTTTTGTTTTTTTTTATATAAACACACAGAAAATGCAGAAACAGTGATAAATCAGTTATACAGGCTAGCATACTTTAGTGGTCAGCCTCAACAGTTAAATTAAACAAATAAACAAAAATACTTCTGATCAAATTCGACTAAAAGTTAACTTTAAGTGCAGATTTTAAAATAATGCAGCAAACAGTTAAAAAACAGTTCAAGCTAGTTCAGGGTAAGCTACAGAAGCTATTCCAAGTGAAGAAAAAGCAAAGATACTTAAATCCAGAAAGTAGTCACTTTTCTGAGTTCCCTGTAGCTAGGAGTACTCTGCAGGACCACGAGGAGCTTGTCTGAGCAGTATAGCCAGACAAAAATGCCCAGAGGCGGATTTTAAACAGTGAACTACAAAAGAGCTAGAAATGGTCCTAAACAACCAATTACTACAGCTTCTTGTGCTGAGGTCACTTCCCACAGGGACAGGTATGCTGCTCAAGGCTCCCCACTCCCACTGGTGAACAAAGAAACTTCCTTCTATCCAAGTAAGGTAATGGACATCACAGGAACTACACCACAGCCCAGAATACAGCAATGCCTGTAAACTGGTCTAAACTTGTCGAGGAGAGGCGGGAAAACAAGGATTATTTTTTTGTTTTTTTGTTTTTTTGATAGAAACACACAGAAAATGCAGAAACAGTGATAAATCAGTTACACAGGCTAGCACACTTTAGTGGGCAGCCTCAACAGTTAAATTAAACAAATAAACAAAAATACTTCTGATCAAATTCGACTAAAAGTTAACTTTAAGTGCAGATTTTAAAATAATGCAGCAAACAGTTAAAAAACAGTTCAAGCTAGTTCAGGGTAAGCTACAGAAGCTATTCCAAGTGAAGAAAAAGCAAAGATACTTAAATCCAGAAAGTAGTCACTTTTCTGAGTTCCCTGTAGCTAGGAGTACTCTGCAGGACCACGAGGAGCTTGTCTGAGCAGTATAGCCAGAAAAAAATGCCCAGAGGCAGATTTTAAACAGTGAACTACAAAAGAGATAGAAATGGTCCAAAACAACCAATTACTACAGCTTCTTGTGCTGAAGTCACTTCCTACAGGGACAGGTAGGCTGCTCAAGGCTTCCCACTCCCACTGGTGAGCAAAGAAATTTCCTTCTATCCAAGTAAGGTAATGGACAACACAGTTGCTTCACCACAGCCCAGAATACAGCAATGCCTGTAAACTGGTCTAAACTAGTTGAGGAGTGGCGGGAAAAAAGTATTTTTTTTTGTTTTTTTGATAGAAACACACAGAAAATGCAGAAACAGTGATAAATCAGTTACACAGGCTAGCACACTTTAGTGGGCAGCCTCAACAGTTAAATTAAACAAACAAACAAACAAACTTTCGATCAAATTCGACTAAAATGTAACTTTAAGTGCAGATTTTAAAATAATGCAGCAAACAGTTAAAAAACAGTTCAAGCTAGTTCAGGATAAACTACAGAAGCAATTCTAATTGAAAAAAAACAAAGATACTTAAATCCAGAAAGTAGTCACTTTTCTGAGTTCCCTGTAGCTAGGACCACTCCGCAGGACCACGAGGAGCTTGTCTGAGCAGTATAGCCAGACAAAAATGCCCAGAGGCAGATTTTAAACAGTGAACTACAAAAGAGCTAGAAATGGTCCAAAACAACCAATTACTACAGCTTCTTGTGCTGAGGTCACTTCCCACAGGGACAGGTAGGCTGCTCAAGGCTCCCCACTCCCACTGTTGAGCAAAGAACCTTCCCTCTATCCAAGTAAGGTAATGGACAACACAGGAACTACACCACAGCTCAGAATACAGCAATGCCTGTAAACTGGTCTAAACTAGTCGAGGAGAGGTGGGAAAACAAGGATTATTTTTTTGTTTTTTTGTTTTTTTGATAGAAACACACAGAAAATGCAGAAACAGTGATAAATAAGTTACACAGGCTAGCACACTTTAGTGGGCAGGCTCAACAGTTAAATTAAACAAACAAACAAACAAACTTTCGATCAGATTTGACTAAAATGTAACTTTAAGTGCAGATTTTAAAATAATGCAGCAAACAGTTAAAAAACAGTTCAAGCTAGCTCAGGGTAAGCTACAGAAGCTATTCCAAGAGAAAAAAAGCAAAGATACTTAAATCCAGAAAGTAGTCACTTTTCTAAGTTCCCTATAGCTAGGAGCATGCTGCAGGACCATGAGGAGCTTGTCTGAGCAGTATAGCCAGAAAAAAATGCCCAGAGGTGGATTTTAAACAGTGAACTACAAAAGAGCTAGAAATGGTCCAAAACAACCAATTACTACAGCTTCTTGTGCTGAGGTCACTTCCTACAGGGACAGGTAGGCTGCTCAAGGCTCCCCACTCCCACTTGTGAGCAAAGAATCTTCCTTCTATCCAAGTAAGGTAATGGACAACACAGTTACTTCACCACAGCCCAGAATACAGCAATGCCTGTAAAGTGGTCTAAACTAGTCGAGGAGAGGTGGGAAAACAAGGATTATTTTTTTGTTTTTTTGTTTTTTTGATAGAAACACACAGAAAATGCAGAAACAGTGATAAATCAGTTACACAGGCTGGCATACTTTTCTGGGCAGCCTGAACAGTTAAATTAAACAAACAAACAAACAAACTTTCGATCAAATTCGACTAAAATGTAACTTTAAGTGCAGATTTTAAAATTATGCAGCAAACAGTTAAAAAACAGTTCAAGCTAGTTCAGGGTAAGCTACAGAAGCTATTGCAAGTAAAAAAAAGCAAAGATGATTAAATCCAGAAAGTAGTCACTTTTCTGAGTTCCCTGTAGCTAGGACCACTCTGCAGGACCACAAGGGGCTTTTCTGAGCAGTATAGCCAGAAAAAAATGCCCAGAGGCGGATTTTAAACAGTGAACTACAAAAGAGCTAGAAATGGACCAAAACAACCAATTACTGCAGCTTCTTGTGCTGAGGTCACTTCCTACAGGGACAGGTAGGCTGCTCAAGGCTCCCCACTCCCACTGGTGAGCAAAGAAACTTCCCTCTATCCAAGTAAGGTAATGGACAACACAGGAACTACACCACAGCCCAGAATACAGCAATGCCTGTAAACTGGTCTAAACTAGTCAAGGAGAGGAGGGAAAACAAGGATTATTTTTTTGTTTTTTTGTCCAAATAATGCTTCCTGATCTCTTATCATGCATCTTTCATCAAAGAAAAGAAAGATCATGATGAAAATGGGTCAGGAGGTAGTGAAAAAAAGTGAAACATTTACCCTAAGGATCCTTCAATAATAAGTCTTGCTAGGCACGAACACCAAATTTCATCTCAGCTTTAACTCCTTTTCTCTATTCTACTCATTACTTCCTTGTACTTGCCTCATATACCTTTATACCTCCCTCTCCCCCATTTCCATAACATATATATTCTTATATACCTTTATTTAAAAAAAAATTGATTGAATGGCATATCCATTTGTATGTACTTCATGTGTGATATTCTCTAGACCTGTCAGTTGTTATTTAACCTACTCTGTGTACAGATATTCTCTAACTGTTGATTTTCTTGTTATGTTTCATGGTGGTTTTAATTTTTTACTCATTTTTATTTTTGATTTGATTTTTTTTTTGTAAAAATATGTAATACTTGATTGGCGCAGTGGTAGTGTTGTCATCTCACAGCAAGATGTTCACCAATTCTCGCCTGGGGTGCCTTCTGTGCGGAGTCTGCATATCCTCCCTGGGTTCGTGTGGGTTTCCTCTGAGTGCTCTGGTTTCCTCCCACATCACAAAGACCTGCATCTGGAGCATTTCTTCCTGGGTCTCCACTGAAAATTGGCTTCATTCCAAGTTGGACTTTCCTGCTTAACAAACGGAAAATAAATAAATACTTGTGGAACCTATCTCCTCGGGTCTCCACTGAAAATGGGCCCCTGGCTGAGTTGGACTAACCTGGTTAACAAATGTCAATAAATAACTAAAGACATTTATCCAAATGACCACTTTATTAATATGTCAAGATAGGGGTGGCCATGGTGGTGCAGTGGTTAGCATTGCCACCTCACAACAAGAGGTTCTCTGCTTTGATCCTCAGCTGGGGTGCCTTCTGTGTGGAGTCTGCATGTCCTCACTATGGTCGCGTGGGTTTCCTCTGGGTGCTCCAGTTTCCTCCCACATCCCAAAGACATGCTGTAGGTGGATTGGACACATTAAATTGGCCCTAGGCATGTGTGCGTGTGTGTGCCTTCTGTGGAAGGTTGGACACCAGGCTGGCAACTCGACACTGTAAAACTTCACTGCCAATCATGAGCGGATGGTGATCTGTTGTGGTGGCCCCTAACTGGGAAAAGAAGAAGATTAATATGTCAAGATAAGGACAACAACCAAATGACTGAATGATTATAAACATTATTTATGTATATGGTATCAATGTGCACAAGGACATGGAAAAACTGAAGACAAATAAGGCAGGTAATGCAATTCCAGGGTCAGTGGAAAAATATACATATCTATTACCTACTGCCAAACTCCATTGCTACATATGGAAACATTATACAGAAATAGCAAATATATAATTTAGCAATTAATTACTAAAAAATAAAATAAGTATAACCTACCCTTTTAACACTGGCTATGAGCATTCTATTATACACATGGTCCATAGCTTTGTAGAAGCTCTCTTTACCCTACAGAATGCTGATATCTGTGTGGTCATTGAGACATAATGTACAGCTGAGTAGAGCACACCAACAGTGCAAGGTTATAATTCCTTCCACACATTTAGGTCAGCTACTTTACAGGCAGGGACCAAAGGTGGAGGTGTCTCTATTTACATCAATAATAAATATACTTCATGGCTAGTCAAACAGGACAATGCATGTGAGCTGCTCTGTGTCCAAATCACCATAGGTAAAATCCAATACCACTTTCGTGCAAGCTATAGGTCCCCTTGTATGACCCAGGAAACCCACACCATGTATCTAACTTATTAGAAACACTAGCCATCTAACCCAATACCATATTCATGGGTGATTTTAATTACCCCACTATTAACTGGAAATTCTGTATGACACCAAACGTACATGCACAGAGATTCCTGCATTTTGTAAACACAAACTCCCTGAACCAGATGGTCAATACACCATCCAGGGATACAGCCATACTGGATCTGGTCCTCACTAATATGGGAGACTTCTGCACACCCCCTACTGTAATGCCTTCCATGGTAATGTCAGACCACAAAATCATCTCCTTTGTAGTAAAAATAAAACCTGGACCCCCAGCTAAACCTGGAATAATAACAAACTATTCTAAAGCTAACCTCCTGCTATTAAGTAAGGACCTGGCAAATTGTCAAGCCTCCATAAACCCTGAGAACACTGCTGCCTATGCAAAACTGTTCACAGAAACCTTGTACAAGGATGTTGACAGCTGCACCCACGAGGAAGAAGTACAGCATTAACTCAAAAAACAAGCCACCCTGGTGGAATCTCACAGGATCATAGAAGGTTACTAGGCTATTGGCCCTGAGGCCCTTATAAGTCTAGCCAAGAGTTTATCCCATCTTTATACAAGTCAGCACCCGATGCCACTGTCCAGCAGGGACATGCGTGGAACCCCAGGGGTATATTTTCTGTTTCACATCTAGTTATACAGGTTGTGCTTAAAAAGGGGTAAAGAGGTACTCTGCTTGATGTGGAGAGGGAGTCTAATCCATAGATGGGGGAATCTCTGGGACACAAATCTGTCCCACCAACAAATCTTGTTGATATCATAGACCAGATTGAGGCTGCATGTGTGGGTTACTCAAGTGGAGCTTGACTTGTGGATATGCAGCAGTTCCATCAAGGTGGGGTCCATGATCACCTTGTATGCCAGACAGAGGTCACCTCTGAGGAGTCTGTATGAATCTGAGAAGAGGGACTAGCCTATCTGTGTGTGGTAGATGTTTGAGGCCCTGGATTCTCCAGGTGAGGAAGCTCTGCGGTCTCTCCAGCTGCTGCATAAGCTTTGCAAGGTACATGATGAAAAAGTAGTTGCACTCAGTAATGGGCCTTATAAGGGAAGAATACAGGGATGTTATGACCTCCTTGTCCCTAAATGAGATACCCTTACTTATGAGGTGGGCCATGTAGAAGGCTTTCCTTACAATGGAAGCAATATGGTGGTCAAAAGTGAGGTTGCTATCAACCTGAGTGCCCAAATCCCTCACGACTGATTGCATCCTTATGATGTTGTTATTAATGTGATAATTTGTGGGGAAGTCACTCTCCCCAAAGGGGATGATGATGCATTTTTTTAGTATTTAGCTTGAGGCCATGTTTCTGGCACCAGTCATTTGTCTGAGTGAGATCCTCTTGGAGGATGTCCACATCACTAGGGGAATTGATTACGACACCCAGCTTGCAGTCATCTGCAAACTTGGTTAGCCATAGCCCCCTTGTTTTGGCATGCACCTTAGAAAAGTATATCCCAAATAATAGAGGCCCCTAGACTGAACCCTGGGGTACACTGTTACAGGTCTACTGCTTGAGGTGGCTTGCCCAATTTTGACTACATGGGTTCTATCAGTGAGCCAGTTCGCTACCCATCTGGTAACATATGGATTGATGCATAGTTGAGAGAGTGTTTCTATTATGCTCAAGTGGAGAATAGTGTCAAAGGCTTTGGCCATGTCAAGGTAGGCAGTCTGCACCATCTTCCCCTCGTCCATGGCTTTGGAGTCTGTCTCAAAGAAGTCGACAAATTTAGCAGACATGACCTCCCTTTGATGAAGCCAAACTGTGTGGGATCAAGTGTTTGGAGGTTGCCAATGTCTTTGTTAATGAGGTCCATGATAATCTGTTCTGTGGCCTTGCAGATCAGGCTAGTTAAGCTGATGGGTCTATAATTTCCAAGATCGGTGGATGCTCCACCTTTGTGTAAAGCGATAAAAGTGGCTGTTCTCCACTCAGCTGGGATGAAGCCTGTACTCAGGCTTTGGTTGAATATGGTGCCTAATGGTGTTTCAAGTTCCTGCCTCAGTTCATGTAGGATGCAGCCTGGGATGTTATTGGGTGCAAAGGAGGCTGTATTTTTTGCCTTTGAGAGAGCAGTTATAACCTGTTCCCTAGATATAAGGGCAAGAGGGCAGGTACCGGAGGATGACCTGATTTACTGATGGGGGGACAGAGGGGTAAAGTTTCCACTGAATCTCTCACCAGCAAGTATGTTATATCTACGGCATTTGTATATGTGGTGTTCTTGACCACTAGTTCTGAACAGATCTGGGTGTTTCCTTTGAGGTTGCGGACATATGTGAAGAAAGCCTTATGATTGTCTTTAGTAGATGTGGCCAATATGGGCTTGAAGTTTGCTTTGGAGGATTTCACTAGTGCTCTTATTTGCTTGTTCAGGCAAGGAGACATTGCTTCCAATTAGGCACCTGCTCCTTGGTCTTGGACAGCAATTGTATTCCTTTTGTTATAGTGTTTATTTATTGCAGGTGTCCACCAGACAGGTTTACTCTTCCTTGCAGAGGATGATTTAGTCCTTTTGGGTATTCCTGATTCCAGTCATCTACATAAATGCTTGTATTGTGCTTTGGTGTAGTTTTGGATATGGGTGCCAGTTCCTACAGAGGGGGAGAAGGAGATGAAGCTGTTTATATGATCCCTCAGGAGGCTGTAATCAGCTTTGGAGAAGGTTTTATGTCTGATCCTAGCTGGGGGGTGGGGGTGGGGGGGTTGGGGGAGATAGTGACTTTGAAAGCGACCACGTTGTGGTCAGATCTTACCAGGGAAGATGATGATATAGGGATGCTGCAGTGGTTACTCATGTTGGTTAATACCAAGTCCAAGATATTATCACCTCTTGTAGGGGTATCGACTAGCTGTTCCAAGACATTTGCATTAACAAAAATCAAGGAATCTCTTGGCATTTGTGTTCTGGCATGAGTAGTTCTTCCAATCTATGTTTGAGAAGTTAATGTCACCTAGGATCAGGGTAAAGGGTTGAATCTTGATAGATTCAAACAGGTCCAATAGGTGGATTAGGCATATTGAGTCAGATTTGGGGCCAGTAGCTAGTTATGATTTGAATAGGGGTCTTGTCAATGGTTAACTGCACCTTGAGTGTCTCCTGTACATCATACTGTTTGACTAGCCTGGAGGTGTATATGTCTTTAATGTATGTTGAAACCCCACCTCCTTTGGCTTTACAGGCCACAGTTTGGGGTCTGAATGTATGATAGGATGAGTAACCAGGTAAGTCTGGGGTGCTCTCTGCAGCTTTGAACCAGGTTTTTGTGACTACACAGATGTCAGCATTTTCCAGGGTTAGGAATGCTTGCAGTGAGTGCAGTTTCATGTTTAGACTCCTAGTGTTTAGCAGTATGACCTGTAATTTGTGTTTTGTTGAAATTTTTATGTTGGTAGTTTTAACCTCATCACTTTTCCTAAAAAAAGGCACTACAGGGGAGAAAAGAGCCTTTGCCAGAAGCCCAGGGAGAGACAGATGCAGGCCATCTCTGGCAAAGCATCGTGGTCTGTCGATCATATCTTCCCAGGCTGTCAGGTACTGGATCCCCATGGAATGACAACAGAAACTAAGCCAATTGTTAAAGTCAATCATTTTCTGTTTGTATTGAGGCATCATTCTGGGTGACTGCAGAATGCTGCTTAAGCCTATGGACATTCCTGCCTGGGACACATAATCAGTGAGGCTGTATAACAGGAGGACGAAAATCAAGGCAAAAGTTAGGAGGTGCAGCACTCAGCAGGATAAAAGCACTCTCATGAAACTAAACAAACAACTCAGATGACAAATAAAGTTAGCAAAAGCCAAATTGAGGTAAGTTTGGTCTCCCAGGCTAAGGACAACCACAAAGCATTCTTTAGCTATGTCTACAACCTTAAAGGTAATACATAATTGAGTGCAGAGCTCATTGAAATAGAGCCACCTATACTGAGCCAGAAGATATAACAAACCTCCTGGCTGATAAATTCAGTTTCAGCTTTACCCCTCTCTCTCCCTACACCTTCCATCTGAAAATATTATCAAATATAATTCCCCCTACTATCACTAGGGAACAGGTCATTAATACTGTCTCTAAGACCAAAAACACTGCATCAATGGGCCCAGAAAATATCCCAGGATGCTTTCTAAATAACATGAAACATGACCTATCAGGGCCTCGGGAATTACTATTTAACTGTATCCTCCAAACAGACTTTGTGGTTCAAGAATGGAGAAGAGCGACAGTCATCCCTCTGCACAAAGGTGGGCCATCTACAGACCCTGGAAACTACAGACTCACAAGTTTCACTACTCTTGTATGTAAAGCCATGGAAAAAATGATCACAGAGGTGATCACTAGATATATAGTAAACCCCCAGATACTGTATCCAACCCAGTTTAGTTTCGACAAGGGCAGATCATGCCTACTCAGCCTGGTGGACCTCTTTGAAAGGGTCACCAAAGCAATGGAGGAGGGCAAAATTATTCACTCTGCCTACCTTGGCCTTGGCCAAGGCATTTGACACAATACCCCACTCCGGCATTGTTGACAAACTGAAGAGGTTAGGTACAAACCCTTACATCACCTGGTGGATAGCCAACTGACTCACAGACAGGACCCAGGAAGTTAGAATTGGGGAGTCCATCTCTACAAAGAGGCCAGTCAAAAGTGGAACCCCTCAAGGATCAGTCCTTGGACCGTTCATTTTTGGCATTTACTTCTCATAACTCAAGGCCAATTACAGTGGTCTCTGGCTGACTAAATGTGCAGATGATTGCAAATAAGGACTGTCATAGAATCTCACACTGACACAAATGATTTCCAGGTGGGGCTGGCACAAACAAACAACTGGCATCAGAACCATGGACTAAAACTAAATGCCAAGAAATGCATAACAGTACCCTTTGAGAAGTCATGCCTCCCTGGTAACTATCATATTGACAACACACCCCTTAATGTGACCCAGTCTTCAGGAACTTAGGGGCACACACAGATAGTAATATATCCTTTGACCATCATGTGTCTATAGTGGTGAAGAAATCATTCTATGTTGTGCAACTTATAAACAAAGGTATAAGTCCAAGGAAGTCATTGTTCCATTGTATTCGGCATTCATTAAACCTACCATTGAGTACAGTGCCCACTTTGGTATGTATCTAACCAAGCATATCCAACAAATGGAACATCCACAGAGATTCCTCACTAAAAGAATACAGGGCATAAGTAATATGTCCTATGCAGACTGCCTCAAGGCCCTATCCCTGTATTCTGTTTCCTATGGGCTTTTGGGGGGAGATCTATGCCTGGCATATAGGGCATTATCAAATTCAACTCTAATAGACTTCCTGCACATCCACAAAACAAACCGCACCAGAATTACCTGTTGCAAAGACTTAAACCTTGCCTGTGATATAAATAGGACCTGCTGGAGAGATAGGTATGCATCCCAGAGACTACCACATCTATGGAACAGGCTCCCCATCCATGTGAAGCCGAGTTCTTGCTCAACCCATTTCAAGTGCAACTTAGACTATTGAATGGAAAGCCAGAAATTCATCCCTGGTTTGGCACCTATGTCTCTAATGCAAACAGGTAACCTGTAAATGGTTCATGTTCCAGGCCGCTGCTTGTAAATGTTTCCTCTCCCAATCCTCTGCTTATACTTTTCAAGGGTATCGGAACTTGTCAGATATTTGGGATGCATGCCTAGTCTTAAAAAAGCCCTTGTGGTCATTAGCCTAGTAAACACCTATGAACCTAGGAACCTATGATGTGGGTATTTCTTGTTACACATATACACACAGATCAATTTATTGATGCATGTATTTCTCTAGATATAAATATCTTTCCAAATGTATTTAGCTATAAGCCTATGTAACTCTGTATATTTATATAATGTTTGATCTATACATCTAAGTACATGCTCCTAGGATATATATATATATATATATATATATATATATATATATATATATATATATATATTTACACACACACACACACACACACACACACACACACACACATGCTAATTTATTTATATATATATCTTCCTAGATACATAACATACATATTCACACACAGGCACACATCTGTCTTTAGAAATTCAAAATTAAACTGTATAACAGCCAGTAGTAGTATTGTTCCATACTCCCCAAATGCTCAGAACTAATGGTACCTGATAACACTTAGTGAGACACAAAGCTCACAGCCATTTTGCTAGTGGAGAATCAAAGTTGATACCTATAGGCCAACAATCCCCTAATCTATGTATTTTGTGTAGGCAGCCTCAAACTGTCCCATGTACAAGTCCAGAAAGCATTATTCAAGGTTGAGAGCAGTGCATTCTCATGCCAGTCAACATCACCTGTTGACTATTACCAGACCTCAAACTTTACCTATAAAACACCCTGCAGAAGACATTCAATATTTGATGGAAAACAGACTATGTGCTAGTAGAATTGAGCACCTAAGCACTCATCTCATCCCAGTAAATGCTGAGTCACCAATTTGAAGAGTCTTACCTGTTAGGCTATTCAAAAGCATCATTATGGATGTAGCCATTCTTGCAGTAATTTGTCCAATTAATCTCAAAGCAATTCCCTGAAACAAAACCAAATCATTTCTATCAGCAACCCCATCATCTGTTTGAATCAGTTATGAACAATTGCTGCAATGACACATGATACACTATTTTAGCCAGTGATCACCTCAGAAGTATGACCATGTATGCACAAGTACTTCCCTGACACACCAATGGTTTTACTTCCAACATCAACCCCTTCATGGATATTTCCCAGTATGCACAAGCAATAAAAATGATGCATTTCCCCAGGTGACCCCACCCTCATTAACATGCCCGTGTACGGAAAAGTACCAAAATGAAGCAATTCCTGAAGTGACCCCTTCAGTGTTATGTCAAGACATGAACCAGCACTAACAACAAAACAGTTACCCAAGCAATTTCTTCAGTAAAATGTTTACTCAGGTGCAAGTAGCAAAGTGAAACATTTTCCAAAGTTATGCCTGTAGTAATATATTCAAGTATGCAGAAAGACAGAAATGAAACATATTTTTCCAAGGAACCCTTAAGCAATATGTCCAAGTATGCTGAAACACAAACTAACACATTTACCCAAGCACAAACATCAAACATTTAACAAAGCAACAACCATATTTAATATGTACAAGTAAGCACAAACACCAAGCATGCACAAGCCCAAATGAGAAACATTTACACACATGACCCCTGCATTAGTAGATCCAAACATGCACAAGCACAAATAAGAAACATCTGCCCATGTGACATCTTTCATTGCTATGTCCAAGCATGCGTGAACACAAATGTGACACATTTTCCATAAGAAACCTTTAATTAATATAGCCAGGTATATACAAACACCAAAATGAGACCCCTACAGTGATATGTCCACTTATGCACGTGTACCGAAATGAAACATTTAACCCAAGCTACCATTTTAGTAATATGTCCAAAAATGTGCAAACATTAAAAAACAAGAATTATCCAATCAATTGCTCCAGTAATATGTTTAGACAGGTGCAATCATCAAAATGAACCATTTTTCCAAGTGACACATCAGTAATTTGTCCAAGTATGCAGAGGAACAGAAAGGAAGCATTTAATCACTTGACAATTTCATTAATATGTGCAAGTATGCTGAAACACAATATTGAAACAATTGTTTTCCAGAAACCACTTCAGTTATGTATCTAAGTTTGCACAAGCACAAAAATCAAACATTTAGCTAAGTGATCACCTACTTTAATATATCCAAGTAACCACAAACACCAAGCATTCACAAACACAAATATAGAACATTTACCCAAGTGACCCCATCATTAATATGTCCAGCTGTGCTGAAAGGCCAAAATAAAGCCGTTACCCCAGCAACCGCTGCAGTTATATTTTCAAGTATGCAGAGGCACATTAAACTGGGTGACCCTTTCATTAGTACCTCCAAGTAAGCACAGATACCAAAATGAAATGTATACCCAAGTGACCATTAAGTAATGTATCCAAATATACATGACCACAATAATGACACATTAACCAAGTGACCTCAATATTGCTATGTCCAAGTATCCACAAGCACAAATGTGAAACATTTGTGCTCAGGATCCTTCAATAATATGACTAGGTAAGGTAGGCATAAAGACCAAAATGAGACATTTATGAAAATGACCCCTTCAGAATATGTGCAAGTATGCACATGTACTGAAATTAAACATTTCCCCAAATGACTGCATTAGTAATAAGTCCAAATATGTACAAAACAAAAAATAAAAAAAGCGTACCCAAGCAATTGCTTGGCTGATTTTGTGGGAACATGGGTGAAATTCTTATAAGGGCCTCTAAGACAATAGCCTAGTATCGTCCTATGAACCTATTTGTTAGGCATGTGCAAGAATCCAAATAAACCATTTTCACAAGTGACAACCTTCAGTAATTTGACCAAGTAAGCAGAGGAACAGAAATGAGGCATTTACCCAAGTGACCACTTCATTTATATGTACAAGTATGCTGAAGCACATTATTAGAACATTTAGCCTAGAAACCACTGTAGTTGTATGTACAAGTTTGCACAGGCACAAAAATCAAACTTTTAAATAAGTGGTCACCTACTGTAATATGTCCTAGCAACCACAAACAATATGCATTCACAAGCACAAATATGGAACATTTACCCAAGTGACCCCATCATTAATATGGCCAACTATGCTCAAAGATCAAAATAAAGCATTTACACCAGCAACCACTGCAGTTATATACTCAACTATGCAAAGGCACATTTAACTAGGTGACTCCTTCATTATGTCCAAGTATGCAGAAATACCAAGATGAGACACACACCCAAGTGACCCTTGACTAATATGGAACTTTATGGCAATCTCAAAATGGAATTGAGAAAAATGTAACTCTATGTAAATCTATAGAATTACCTAGATGTTTTAGTGCATCTTGTAACATCTTGTGATGTAGTTTACGTTCTTTCAACTTATTTTTTGTATGGTATTTTTCATGCCATTTGTATTGAACTGGAATATACTGCATTTGTATTGTACAGTATTTGGAGGTTTTCTCCCCGGGCCTCTGCTAAAAATGGGTTCTGTAGACACAATAACGATGACCCCAGTAAACAAATGTCAAATACTTAATTAAATAAGTAAAGTCCAAATATGCATAGCCACAATAATGAGACATTAAACCATTGACTCTTTCATTGATATGTCCAAGCATCCACAAGCACAAGTGTGAAAGATCTATCCTGAATATCCTTCCATAATATGGCCAGTTGTGCACACACACCATAAGGAAACTTGTATATTGGTAAGTCCTACAAGTGATATGTACAAGTATGCTCAAGGACTGAAATGAAGCATTTCCTCACACAACCCTTTTGGTATTATAATCATAAATGAAACACTGCAAATAAAACAGTTAGCCAAGCGATCTCTTCAGTAGTATATTTAGGCATGTGCAAGCATCACAAGGAACCATTTTTACAAGTGACCTCTTTAGTAATATGCTCAAGTTTGAGGAATCATCAAAAAGGGAAACATTTACCTGATCGAGCCCTTCATTAATATGTACAAGCATGCAAACAAACAAAGGTAAGAAAGTTACCACTATAACCACTTCAGTTACATATACAGGTATCCACAAGCCCAAAAATCAAGCAGTTAATGAGGTGATCCCTTCTTTAATACATCCAAGTAAGAAGAAATACCAACAGGAAACATATACCCAAGGGACCCTTCAGTAAATTGTCACATTATGAACAACCACATTAATGAAACATTAAGTAAGTGAACCCCTCAGTACTATCTCCAAGCAGGCATAAGCACAAATGTTGAACACTTACACTAAGGACCTATCAATTGAATGGGTAGGTATGCACAAACCCCCAAATGAACCCTTTATCAAAGTCACCCCCCTCAGTAATATGTTGGAGTATGCATATGTACAGAAAATAAACTTTTCCCCAAGCAACCCATTTAGTAATATGTCAAAATATGCATAAGTACTAAAAATGAAACAATTGCCCAATCCATCTCTTCAGTAATATGGTTAGGCATGGGTAGCCATCAAAATGAATCAGTTTCCCAAGTGACATTCTCAGTAATTGGTCTAAGTATGCAGCTGCACAAAAATGATACATTTACCCAAGTGACTAATTCATTTATATGTGCAAGGTTGCAGAATTAGAAAAATAAACCATTAATGCTAGCAACCACCTCAGTTATATGTCCAATTACCAAAAAGAAAGAGTTTTGCAAGGGACCCCATCAGTAATGTATCCAAAACAGGCACCAGTGGTAAAGCCGGAGCAGTCAACTGAGTAATCCCTTCAGTAATATGTTAAGTGCAGGCATGTACCAGCATGGAACTGAACCATTTTACCAAGTAACACCTTTAGTAAAATGTACAAGTTTGTAGAGGCACAAAAATGAAACATTTACTCAAGTGAGCCATTTCTTGATATGTCCTAAGTATGCTGAAACACAAAAGTAAAGCATTTAGCCCACAAACCACTTCAGTTATAAACTCCTAGTGTGCACAAGCACAAACATCAAGCATTTATCTAAGCTAGCACCTTCTTTAGTATGTCCAAGTAAGCACAAACCCCATGCTTGCACAAACAGAAATGTGAAACATTTACCCAAGTGACCCCTTCATTGATATGGTCAAGTATGCTGAAACACCAAAGTAAAAGTTACCTCAGCAATCACTTCAGTTTTCAGTTATGTATTCAAACATGCAGAGACACAGTTAACTAGGTGACCTCTTCTTTAGTATGTCCAAGTAAGCACAAATATCAAAATGAAACATATACCCAAGTAACCCTACAGTTATATGTCCAATAATGCATTGCCACAGTAATGAAACATTATGCAAGTGACCCGTTCCTTACTATGTTCCAGCAAGGAGAAGCACAAATGTGAAACACTGTCTGTAATGATCCTTCAGTAATATGGCCAGGTATACACAAACACCAAAATTATACATTTATCCCAGTGGTTCCTTCAGTAATATATCCAAGTATGCACATGTACCATAAGAAAACATTTCCCCAAATGACCCCTTTAGTAATATGTCTAAACATGCACAAGCACAAAAACAAAAAAACAATTGCCAAAGCAATCTCTTCAGAAAAACCTTAAGGCATGTGCAAGCATCAAAATGAACCATTTTGTCAACTGATAACAGTAGTCATTTGTCTTACTATGCAGAGGCACAAAAATGAAACATTTACCCAAGTGACCCCTTCATTTGTATGTGCAAGTATGCAGAAACACAAAAATGAATAATTTATCCCCAGTGACCACTTTAGGTATATGATCAAGTAACAAGATGAAATATGTTCCCCAAGTGACCACTACATTAATCTGTACCACCATGCATAAGTACAAGAAATGGTAGTTACCCAAGAAAGCATTTCTATAATACGTTTAGCCATGTGCAAGCACTGCAAAAAACTAGCAACATTTTTTTCTGCTGTAGAAGTGGATGCACAGAAAATAATATATGCATAGCTCTCAACCTCTTTGCACACAAAATCTGGACAAAGACATAAATAATGTGGGGGACAAATCATCAAAAATAGGGATAAATGTTAAATATTGCTCTTACAAACTTATAAAGTTGCTTGAATAAAAAGGTTTTGTATTACCATGCACTTCTTAAAGGGTAGGAAGTCAAAAAGCAAATGCCTGTCCTTATTTAGTAAAGTCAATCCTCACTCATTTGTCACAAAAATCCAGAAAACCAGAAATTTTATGAGGAACTGATCAAAATTATGAGGCAAAAATCTGGCCATTCTGAAAATATTCTGGACAGTTTAAAGGTATGACTAATGGTATGGTCTTTATTTTCTCCATATCAGCACAAATGAACAAGGGTGGAAGTGTTTTTAAACCCATTTTTCCACTGAAGTCGTTCTTTTTTTAATCCGTGTAAAATGTGCCCTTTGTACTGTGGGAGTCAATTGCTAATGATATTTAAATTAAAAGTTATAAAGCACATGCACTGCATTGATTTTTCCATTAAGCTTGGCAAGTACTGCTCTAGCCAAAGTAAAAAGTTTCCTATAGAATTACATCTCTTTTTTGCAATTTTGCCTACATTTTGCACATCCGTATGTAAAGTAATCCTCAACAACTGCTGCATACAACATCAATCAAAGTTTATTATGACCCAAAAAAATAAGTAAGTGACAAAACTCACCAAATACAATAAGGCAGCAGGAACCAGAAGCACTCTGAGATCTTATTATGCTATTTTTTTGTGATTCCACAACAGAATTGGCAGCTCTTGCAGTACTTTATAAAATAATGTAATAATCCATAGCAGCCAAATGATCTGTTGAGGAAACAATGGCGCGCAGCAACTGAATGCTGAATAAGAAGTTCCTGCTTGCGGGCAAGGGTGGATTTATGCAGAAAAAGAGGGGCACGATTGCAGAGAAGTGATAAAGAGGGTGTGAATAATTACTGAGTGGGTGGATACTGGGTGAGAATTAGAAGAATGGGCATGTACAACTGCATTCAGCAGAAAATAACAGTGAAAATGATGGGCGACTTGTCGGATATTCCTGGAAACTTGACAGTAACTTTTATTTTGCAATGGCAAGCTGTACTGGTAAAGGATTGCAGATAACATCAGAAAGAGATGGGAAAAAGGTCTCTGATGGGCAAATGACATTTCAAGGTGATGTGATCATTAGGAAGGGGGGAAATAACTTCTAAATAATAGAAAAAGTGTGCAGATACCCATAGTTGTCCTTTAATGCAAAAGGCTTCTACTCCCACATCAGGCAGATGCAGATTGAGTGCTGGTATTGCAATGCCCTTTTGATTGCTGATTAATTGGAGCATTTTAATGGAGGATATGGTTCTGCAGTCCTGAGTACGCCCTCCTTTGTATGAGATGCCTTTTAACTATGAACTTGTCTATTTGTCAGTCATTTCATTTTGCAATATTACCAGCTTACCGGGTTTTTTTTTTAATCTAACGCCGGCGATTTAATTCTTCAAGAGCAACAGGCACTGAACTTGTAGATGAAACACTGAAATGTAAAGTTCTTTGCCAGTAGCAACGTCTTGCAATTCTTTTTAATGTGGAATTATTCAGATGATTTTTACTTTTGCTGAGATTGTGCTTATTGACTGATATTGCTGGATTGTAACGACAGATGCCTGAGTGTCCTTTTATGTTTGAAATGTTCTGAAATGAGTAGTTTTGTCATTATCGGTTCATGTATTTTGTTTCATTGCTTTCTGAAAGAATGTTCAAAACTACAAATTTAAAACACGTTCTAATAATTGGTGCTGCATTATACAAGGAATATAATTTAATATAATCAGGAAAGTTATCCAAAGAACACATACATGTACACATGGCCCTAACATTTATGCAAGGAGCCTATGGTTTGAAAATGGCCAAAGTTAAATGTAATCCTCCACTGGTCAGCTGCATTTTATTTAATGTGAGTTTTACTGCTGTTTCAATGAGTTTCAAGGCAGAGAAGTTTACTGGCCATGCTAAGACTATTGTCATTGTAAGACTGTATTGCTTGTTTGGCAAATGGTTATCATTTTTTTTTTTTTTTTTGCTATCTTATTTCAGTATCTATAATCTTGTAGAAGTAAATAAGAAAGCAGTATGCAACAGGTTTGAACAGTGTTTATGGTAACTGTGGAGAAAAAGCCAAGTCATGAACACTGGAATGGCTACGTCTGCTTTGGAGGGCTAGGGGGTTGCCACAAAAAGAGCTGCTCTGGGGGGGCCCTGATGCTGATTGACAGTAATTGCAGTATATGAACCAATCAAAAGCTGTGTAGTGGAGCCAAAGCTGTTTAAGGCAGAACAGTGGGTTAATTTATGGTCAATTGTTCAGCATTCTGCATAATCCGTAGCACTTGGCTTCTCTTTTATGTTTTAAATGTTTATGGACTGGCAGGTATGATCAGAAAAATCCCCTCTAAAAGTATGTTTTATTTTATAAGGGGAAGGGGAGAGGGGTGGCAAACTCAAAAAAATACACCAGCCGGCATAAACTCTAGTTATGCCACTGGGGCAACTTAGGTGCTAATTGGTAAAGTCAACTGTTAGCAAAAAATAACTGCAATGACTCAAGAAATCCAGCTCATTTTTTAGCCAACACTGCAGGTTTTCTTCATTTGAAAAACAAGTACAGAGTTGTTTACTGGGCCGTTCCTATGCCACAAACAAGTGATTTTTTCTCTTTCAGATGACAAAGTTGTAAGTCTTTCCTTGTATTTTGTGGTATGTTTTTGTGAAATGTTTGACTTTTTAGTGGTTGTGCATACCTGGAGACATTACTGAAGGGGTCACTTGGGTGAAATGTTTCATTTTAGTGCTTTTGCATTTCATGACACATTATACTTCTTTTATTCATTGATGTAAAAGTCACATTAAGAGAAGTTGGATAAAAATGTGATAAAATTGTGGATATTATAATGATGTGCATTACAATAAAACTTCACTTTTAAATGAATTGAAGATTGAAGTTTTTGAAAATAATAAGCTGCTTGATCATTTACTGTGTGAGTAAATGTTTTTTCACCTGCTAATATAACCACAGACATGCTGCCCAGCCTCTCTAAGGAGGATTTATATGATCTCTTTCTTGGCCCAGAGCACTTTATCAGAAGGAGAACCATTTGAAGACTTACTCATGATGAAAGTGAGGTAATCACATTTTTGACAAATTTTCACACAGGACATCTTTTAATATAACCATGCAGTATGTTCTATTATCAAAAATCATTTCATGGCCATTATACATTTAAAGAATGTATTTTTTTCTGGTGTTTCCTTGTTCTTATATGGTCAGTGTTCTTTGCTTTATAATTACCATTAAATATATGTTTTTCATATACAGGGCAAAGAATCAGACTTGTGTAGACCAGGCACCTCCTCTGGGACTTATGATTTCAGTCCCTCTCTTAGCCCTCATCCCTCTCCATTCACCCACCATTCTCCAAAGTCAAAAGACCAGCATGGTATCAACAAAATTGTACAGTTTGTAAGTCCACAGTATGTCTTATACACAGAGATGGAGAAGTCGAGAAACATCTTTCTTGAAAAGCAGTGTGATGGACAAAAAGGAGATTACACCCTTTCCAAAGAGCTTCACTGTCAATTAATCAGAAATACAGTGAACAGCATGATTTCAATTACGAGAGCATCTGGGGGATGGCTTCCAGTACCCATGCAGCCGTGAACTTACTGTTATGGTAAAGCATCTCCAAATGTTGTGGGACAAATCTGTACCCAGTGGAGCTCAGTGGATATGTCAGTAGTCTGCTATTCATGTTTCCAAATGCAGCACTATATACTTGCCCGGCAAAGTATAAACATCTGACACAGGTTTTAGGAGGCATTTTATATCTAAATCAGGCCAACATGTATCTGTATCTATTAATTTATGGATTTGATTTTATTAAATGAGATTCATAACACTAACAAATTTTTGTTTGAATGTTTCATGTTAGGAATCAGTGAAGAAGCAGCTGGTGAAAAGGGTTCAGAATATGAGTACCCCAAAAAGAAGCAGGGAGCTAACCCTTCAAGAACGAGACCATGGCACCTTAGCTTTCAAAACAGCCAGAAGATGTCCACTGATGAGACTGATGACTCTACCACCTCTGTGATAGAGAGATCACCACAATGTAGCACCCAAGAGCTTGACCAGTTGGATGGTAAGAACACAAACTGAAATATAGTTTTTTTTTGTATAAACGCAATGTCTACAAAGAAAACATTAAATTTCACACTTTGTGTTAATTGCAATTACAGATAGTCTAAAGAAACAGCCAAGATATTATAAAACTCTACAGGAGATGTACAAAAGCAAGGTCAGACCCAACAAGAAGGATGTTTCACAGCTCGTGGACCTTGAATTCCAAGCAAGACATGCCTTCACTGACTCTGATGTTACTAAGGAGCAGGACAAGCCTACCCAGATTCTTCAAGCATATCCTTGCTTCAGGGAACTGGCTCGTGTAAGCAAATGTGTTCATTTTAAGTAGACATATATGTAACCAAATTCTAGATGAGATATGGTGAAGCAATATCATCTGAGTCACAATAATGAATGCAGAATGAAAGATGCAAAATGTATTATTTTTGAATACCCACAAAAAATATTAAAACTTTTGATCTTTTCTGGCTAATCATTACTTACCCAGCAATAGCTTTTATATATGTTTGACATTTCACTCTCTCTCTCTGGCTGTGTGCATATGTCAGCTTATGGATGAGATATTTAACTGATCTGCAGACTTGCTGGGGGACCTTTTATGAGAAGGCACAGTTTTATGCAGTATTTAGAAAGCTCATGAAGCCATCGTTGTTGGACAAAACTTTTATTTGCTTCCATGTTCTTGTTCGCTTCTACAAACTTGGGCTTATACCGTCATACTATAAGTAACATTCTGAGTATGGATAATAAGTATCTCCTACTACTGTTGTCAAACATATGGAAAGTATCAATTTGATCATGGATTTCAATTTATTTTTTCATGGTATCTACTCTATAACATGCACTTCCAGTTCAGTCTTGAGTATTGAGAATGGGCTACCACCACACATTACCTCAAACCTATCAAAAAATTAAACTCTGTATATATCTCAGTGTTTCTTTATCACTGAAAAGACTTTACTGCATGCAAACAAAACTCCAATGTAAATACGCTTTGATTTAGATATACTGTGTTGAGTATAGAAAATGGTAGTGAATTTCAATACTTTTATTGCCATTGTATCAAAATGTAAAATTTCCTGTATCATGACATCACAGCCTGCTAAGTGTATACAAAAAATATGAACTTCCCTGTGGTTTTGAAAACAGCTGGCCACTAAATCGGATGTCTGCTTTTGTTTTTAACAGTGAAGCACTTGATTGCATTGATGTAGTTTTTACCAGACATGTTCCCATCACCTGTGGCTCCACCCAAGAAGTTACATGCAAATGAGGCTATGCCTCACATCCTTGAGGTAAGAAATTTGTGAATTTTTGATAATTTATATATTACTTCAGCACAAATTACAATTAATCATTTTGTGGTCATAGTCGTTTTATTTTTTTCCTTATTTTCATCAGTGTAAAGAAGATCCCAACTCCTTTCTTCAGACACGGCCATTCTTCAGCCCTGTCATGATTGCCTGCAAAACCAACTGCTTATTGGCCACTGGAACCATGCCTTTGATGACCTTCCCAAAAGAGGACATTTATAAAAGTGTGATATATCTCATGGCATGTTATTAGACCTTTCATCTTACATAACCTAAATGCATTGTGGCACCACTCTCTGTGCTGCTGACTGAAATACCAGCAGATGCCAACCATGACTGTGACATGACCTGTTCATATAGAAAAGCTATGGCTAAGTGGAGAAAGTTCCTTCTTGAGTAGAAATGCACAGAACCTTTTTTTTCATTCCCAGTCATGATTGTCCCTTGTAGTGCAAGACATAACAAACTTCAAATTTGATTTCATCTTTAATTGTTTGGCAGGGCGTTGGTTTAGTTTGCTGCTTGTCTATTCATAAGGACACTGTATTTGATATATGGCATATGCTGACATTCTCATTTCCACAGTTGGCAATGGCCTTGTTTTTGCATGTTGTTTGCGATACATGCCTCTGGATAAAGAATTATTTAAGCAGTCAGTCAATTTGTAGTATAGCGTTCTTTTCTCTGTACATTCCAGGGTATTTTGTCTCATTTCAAGACATTTAAGCCAGCACTGAATGTTAAATTCAAGCAACATTTCCTATAGTTTTACACAAAAATAGTTTCCCCTGGATTCATGAAGCAGTAATTGAACGCAGGAACAGTGTAGTCGCTCCTGCATGGAAAATGGCTGCTTTGCGATCCAGCTACATGCCGTTTTGATGTGCACAAGCGGTCCTACACTGTTCCAGCACAGAAAACCATGCTGGATGCTAATCAGCTCATTTGCTGGTGAAAACCATGCAAATGAGCTGGATTAGTGATCTAGCAAAGTGCCATGTCTCCGTTCCGGAACAGTGTAAGTTGCAGAAATGTATTCCATTACCAACCGAATACATTTCTGCAAAGTACACAACAGAAGCATGCCAGCACTCCAGAAAGCATGTATTAAACAGGTTATGTATGCCAATGAGCAAATATATGGCCATTGGCATGCAAAACCATTTCAAAATAAAGAAAAATAAAGATTAATTTTTGTTGGCCGAACTTAGCCATTGAGGGCAGGAGAAGTGGTACGCTAGTGGGAGGGGGGAGAATATGCATAAATGGGGGAGAAACTCCATTAGAACAACTTTCTGCATTTTGCCATTAAAGTCAATGTCATGCAGAAAGTAAACATTGGCAAGGACCAGTGGTTGCTAAGGAGAAAGGCTCATGAATAGTGCAGTATCTGGGGCTTAAGGCAGTGGGGTATGCTAATGTGGGGACATATACTGAATCACAACTTTTTAAGGAATTATTCTAAGTGTCAAACTGCACCTAACCGTGTAGGTGCTCTAACACAATAGTGAAGGCAGGAGGAGCAAGGAACATGAAAAGGGGGGTATGTCATGCTTGCTGTAAGCACATTGGAGCTCTATTGACTGGTTTCTGCTTAGCTAAGCACAGCTAAGTGAGGGGTCATGTCTGAGGCTGTTTACTCTTAATTCCATGAACTGATGAGCATGTTCATGTGCAGGGGGCGGGGGGGGGGCATTTCTTGTTGTTTATGCAACCTACAGGCAGAAAGAGGAAGATGGAAGGAAAAGGCAAAGGAAGTAGCAGAACAAGGGAAATGCATCACAAATCAGCAATATGGGAGTCTGCAACCCACAATGAGCCAATCAAAGCACTCAATAATACAGGTGGCTGCATAGCTGAAATGGGAGGAGATTCAGATAAAAAATAAGGGGCAACAGCACAAAATAAAGGATAAATGAATTAGAAATCATTACTATGGGAGTGTTGCAAGTCAGAATGGGCCATGCAGATATAATATAGCTGGCAGGTGGCTGTTTAGTTGAAAATGGGAGGAGATGTAAGTAACAATTAATTACAATAAGGGTAACAGCAGAATAAAGGCAATCATTCACAAATTACCACTAATGCCTATAACACTCACAGTGGCCAAAGAAAAGCCATGAGTAATATAGCTGACAGCTGGAATGTATCATAGTCAGCCAATCATACAGGCAGCATCAGCAGCACAACAGTATAAAGTATGGAAATCCCTTACAGACTGTTTTTCCACAAACTCTGTGTTACACCCGTGCCCTGGCTGAGCAATCAAGGAGCCTCAATCCTCACTACTAACACCAGAGAGGACGTCTCATATATGAGGAAAGGATAACAAATACACACAGTATAGTGCTATTTCCCTTAAGAGCACACAGAGATCACAGCCAGTCCGGATCTGGTCACTCCCTTGCTCCCCAGGTCCCCAATAAGACTTCCCACTGGCACAGCTATAGGGTCCAGATCCCAGCCTAGCTGGGCATGCTAAAATCTCCAGCACCCTCTCTGCCCAACCAGTGCTTTGTGTCCCTGCCCAAGTAGCTGACACACACACACACACACACACACACACACACACACACACACACACACACACACACACACACACACACACACACACACACACACACACACACACACACACACACACATATGCACTTTGAGAAGAGGTTATATAACCACACAGACGCTCCTGGGGAAGGCTGACACAGGTTCTCCAGCTGTGCCCCTTTGTCCTATATGGTAGTAATTACTGCTACCACCCAGCTAATATTTATCAGCTACTCAAATACCCTTAAACGGGTGTCCAATTATTACTGTGCAATATTAATATCCAGTTGGTAGTATAGCCGAGGGCTAACACTATTAGAGTGGCCTTGTACAGTTTTACCAAAGGCATGCAAGTACTCTTAAGAGCTTAACTTATCTCTACACAAACCAGCCACATTTAAAAGGTTTTAAAATATTTAATAATAAAGAATTAAAACCACAAGACAATACTTTCTACTATACAGTGCTAGTCAAAAGTTCAGAGATCGCACAGAAATACTTAAAATAAATCAGTAGTGCAGTTCTGGTATCACAGAAAACACTTAGTCTAAACTTTCTAATTCCTAGCTATTGCTACAGAAAAACACATTTAGCAACAGGTAGTGCTGTGAGTTGGATAGTCAGACAAAAATGCTTAATAATCTCTGGTCCTCACTGTTTAAATTGAAACTCCAGTTCTGCTAAAAATTACATCATCTTTTACACCTTCCTGGTGTTCACAGGCTGACAGAAACTTCATTTACATTCTTTTACACTTAGAGCAATAAAGGACATTCCACGTGTAAATTCTGGTCATTAGCTTTAGCCTTAAAAAAATAGACAGGGAGCCTTCATCTAGCTGAACTGGAGCCGACTTGTAAAACATCAAAGGCAGTGGTGAAATAATTTTAATTTCAAAGGACCAACAAGAAATGATTGACTTAGCTTTCTTTACAGCAGACGACAATGTTGCCACATTGTTTTAAGTTCAACATTCATATTTACAAAAGACAGAATTATGTACCAAATCTATTTGACTAGGCTGGCAGCATTCACCCATCTGTACTAGTCTTCACATTTCTCCCCTCCCTCCCAGAGAACTCAAGCTAGTTTTTCAAGTGACCCTTGAGAAACGCCACTTGAGAGGGTTAGGTATGAGTATACTTAACCCATTTGTTGTCTTGAGAGCCCATCTGCATTGGCATTGCTACTCCCACTGTGATGCTGCACTGACATATTATATGCTTGAAACCCCAGGCTCCATCTTAACAACTTGGCATTTTGCTGGCTGGCACTGTTTAACCATATTAGGGGGTTGTGATCTGTCATAACAGTGCATTTCTTTCCATACAGATAAAGCTGACGTTTCTGCAATGCCCACACTATGGCTAGACATTCCTTTTTTACAGCTGCATAGCATTCCTCCCTGAGTTGGACCCTACGACTGAGATAAACCACTGGGTGCTCTTCCCCCTCTGAAGAAATCTGGTTAAGTACAGCCCTCACCCCATGGTTTGAAGCCTCCACCTGCACAACAAATTATTTGCTGTAATCTGAACTGGCTAATACAGGGGGTCCTCCCAAAGCTTCTTTAAGCTTCTGGAATGCCTGCTTACATGCTAGGGTCCACACTACCTTATCTGGCCTGTTCTTCCTTGTCAGGTCTGTGAGGGGAAAGCTATGGTACTATATCTGGGGACAAACTTTCTGTAGTACCCTGCTGTCCCTAAAAATGACCTCACCTGCTTTTTAGTAACAGGTGCAGGCCATGCCTGAATGGCTTCCACTTTGGCAGGATATGGCCTTATCTTACCACTCCCCACTCTATGTCCTAGGTAGGAGACGTCTTCCATATCCACCTAACATTTGCTCATCTTAGTGGTCAACCCTGCCCTCTGTAGTCTGCCCAGCACCTCTCTGACATGCTGAAGGTGCTCTGGCCAGGAATGGCTGTAGATTGCAATATCATCCAGGTAAGCAAGGGAAAACCCTCCTGCTCCTGCTAGGATATTATCTACCAGCCTCTGGAAAGTCACTGGGGCATTCTTCATCCCAAAGGGCATCTTTGTGAACTCATACAAGCCAAAAGGATTCACAAAGGCTGACTTCTCTCTAGCACTGGGAGTCAAGGACACCTGCCAGTAACCCTTGGTAAGATCAATGGTTGTAAGATACTTAGCTCCACCCAGTGGTTTGAGGGCCTCATCTGTCCTAGGCATGGGGTAAGCATCTGTCTCAGTGTGACTATTTAATTTCCTGCAGTCCACACAGAACCTGGTGCTGCCATCCTTCTTTGGCACCAGCACCACTGGGAGGCCCAGGGACTGTTGGACTCTTGAATCACCCCTAGTTCCAATATTTCCTGCACCTCCTCCCTCAGGGTCTGTCTGACTCTCTCAGGAACCCAACAGGGGGTCTGCCTAATAGGCCTTTGGGGTTCTGTATCTACCTGGTGCTGCACCAGGTGGGTGCACCCTGGTTTCCCAGTTAATATGTCCCCAAATTCCTTCAACACCACTCAGCTTTCTCGAACCTGGGTAGGAGATAGCTGCTGGGACATTGCTACCTCTTCTACTGAGGTGTCAGCCCGAGCCTCACTGAGGAGATCAGTACCCAGATTTCCCTCTGACTCCTCCTGTAATCCACTGCAAATGCTCAGCACAAGGGCCTCCCTATCATGGTAAGTTTTCAGCATGTTAACATGGTACAATTTGTGCCCCTGCCGTCTGTTTAGCAGTTCCACCATGTAGTCAACATCACTTACCTTTCTTACCACCTTGTAGGGTCCCTCCCAAAATGCTTGCAGTTTGTTGTATCTGACAGGAATGAGAACCATTACCTGCTGCCCCACAGCATACTCTCTAGCTCGAGCATTCCTGTCATACCACACCTTTTTCTGTTGTTGGGCTTCTGCCAGGTTCTCCTGGGCCAAGCCCATGAGTTCCCTGAGCCTTGTCCTGAGGTTTAGGGCATATGCCACAACATGCTCCTTGTGAGACACACACTCACCTTCCCACTCATCTTAAATTAAATCTAGAGGTCCCCTCACCTTATGCCCATACAGCAACTCAAAGGGAGAAAAACCTGTGGATTCCTGGGGAACCTCTCTGTAAGCAAATAACAGATGAGGCAAATATTTGACCCACTCCCTCTTAAACTGATCTGCAAATGCCCGTAGCATGGACTTGATTGTAGAGTTTAACCTCTTAACAAGACCATTAGTTTGGGGGTGGTAGGGGGTGGTCTTCATGTGCTTCACTCCACAGGACTTTCACAGACAAGCCAGCAGGTCTGACACAAAATTGGCACCTCTGTCAGTCAGTATTTCTTTTGGGAAACCTACCCTGCTGAAAGTCTCTTACAAAGCATTTGCCACCTTCTTTGCCTCAATGGAGGACAAAGCTACTGACTCAGGGTATCATGTAGCATAATCCACTACCACTAGGAAATACTTTTTCCCTGTGGAACTTGGAGTACTCAGAGGGCCCACAATATCCATAGCTACCCTCTGAAATGGCTGCTCTATCACAGGCAAAGGCATCAAAGGAGCTCTCACCTTGTCACTTGGCTCGCCTACCTTTTGGCATTGCTCACAGGTCCTGCAGTACCCTGTTACATCTCTGGAAATTCCAGGCCAATAGAAGTTCTGTATAATATGCCTCTTTGTACATTTTATGCCCATATGACCTGTGAAGGGAATATCATGGGCTATGGCTAGAAGCGCCAGATGGTAAGCTCTCGGCACTACCAACTGCTGTACTCTCTCACCTCCTAGCCCTCTCTCAGGGGTCCACTCTCTGTATAGTAACCCTTTGTCCCATTATACAGGTTCCCTCTTTCCTTGAGAATCAGGTGCCTCCCTAGCTACCTGCCTCAGGCCTTGCAATGTAGGGTCTGAGAGCTGAGCCTGTCTCAACTTTCTCCTTGTAACCCTTCCCAGCTCCCCTTCCACAGGAAGTCTGGCATCCTCTGACAGTGGTGCCTCACTGTCAGCCTGGGTACTACTACTCACTTCTACCTTTGAAGTCACTCTGTCCAAGGGAACATCTGTACCCACAAGCAGCTGTGGCTCACCTTCAGTCTCACTGCTACAGAGTAGTTCACTCCCTGAAGTAACCACCTCATCAGTCCTGGCTGCAAGTATGCAGTCTGGGCCTCCCCCAGGCTAGCAGATCCACATGCTTGTCTCCTAGCCTCACTGCATGTAACTGCATAGGCACATAGTACTGCCTCATCCAAATCCTTCCCTATCAGGACATCTGCGGGATGGTAGTTTAGTACCCCTGTTGTCTCAAGACAACCTACTATTAGCATTTTGTCTTTCCCACTTACTGGTTTCCTCACCTTTGGTTCCCCACCTTGCCTCTGTGGACACCTGTATGCCACATGGTCCCACTGGTTTCATTCAAAACATTTAACCCTAGCTCCTGGACATGCACCTGGACTAGTGGCTTCCCCTGCTACTGGCAGATTCTGTTGTGGCAGTCTGTGCTGCCCACCATGGGTTCCTTGAGACCCATGAGCAGTACTGGGGTCCCCTTCCTGTGCAGGGCTGCCCTGCTTGCCAGGTATAGGTCCCCCTCCTTCCCCAAATCATCTGAAGTAGCCCATTGTCTGTCAGCTAACCAGCTCCTCATGTCCTCAGGCAAAGTGCTAAGGGCTTGTTCCCTCACCAAAAGGTCTGCCAGCCCATCAAAAGTAGTGACCTGACATCCACTCACCCACCTGTGGAAATAAGTGCTCAATTCAGCAACATATTCACACACCCTTTCATCTGCCTTGTGTCTATGCTCATGAAACTTTTTCCTATACGTTTTAGGTGTTAGCTTAAACAGTTCTAAAATACATTTCTTTACAGCAGTATAATCAAAACATGCAACGTTTGACATTTTAGCTAATGCAGTTACAACTTTACCATGGAGTAAGGGGGTCAGGAACCATGCCCAGAGCCCTTGGTCAACTTCATACTGTTTGCATACCCTCTCAAACATCTGAATGAAACTATCAAAATTATCCCCCTCTTTAAACTGCAGAAGAAATTTACTGACCTTTTATGCTTCTGGGGTCCAGTTACTCCCTTCCTCATTATCTTCATGACTCTGGCGAAGAGTCAGCATCTCCTTCTCATGCTGCCTCTGCTTCTCTTATTCCTCAGCTTGCAGACATAACAGTTTCTCATTCTCCTCAGCCTGCAAACATTGCAGTCTCTCATTTGCTTCTAATTCCACAGGCCTGGCCTCCAACTCAAGTCTCTTTAGCTCCAGCTGGATTTTTAAGTCCACTGCAGAAAGGCTGAGCTGTCCATTCTCCGAGAGAATTATATCTCCACTGCCAGTTTGATTGTCCTCCTGGTTGCTGTTTTCTGATGCAGCTGTAACCAAGGCTGCAATCAGGTCTGCTTTAGTCAGGTTTCCATGCACCAGCCCCCCTAGCCTGGTACATCTATGCCAGCTGGCTCCTTGTCAGCTTTCCATACTCCTCTGCTGTGAGATGGCTAGTCAGACAAAAATGCTTAATAATCTCTGGTTCTCATTGTTTAAATTTAACTCCAGTTCTGCTAAACATTACATCATCTTTTACACCTTCCTGGTGTTCCCAGGCTGACAGAAACTGCATTTACATTATTTTACACTCAGAGCAATAATGGACATTCCACACATAAATTCTGGCCATTAACTTTAGCCTTAAAACAATAGGTAGGAAGCCTTCATCTAGCCAGACTGGAGCCGACTTGTAAAACATCAAAGGCAGTGATGGAATAATTTTAATTCATAGGTTCATAGATTAGTACTAAGCTAACTGCTCTTGCGAGCCATTTTAATCCTAGCCAATTATCCCTCAAACCCTGCACCTAATGCTTGCAAGGCAAACACATTAACCATTAGGTCACCCTTCCAACCCTTGGACCAACAAGAAATGTTGACTTAGCTTTCTTTATAGCAGATGGCAATGCTGCCACATTGTTTTAAGTTTAACATTTATATTTACAAATGATAGAGTTATGCACCAAATCTTTTTGACTAGGCTGGTTGCTGGACTGTTTACACAGCTGTATGCCATTACTACACTGCCTAAAGCTACACCTCACAAATGGCCTTGCTGGGCAAGAATTTACATAGCTGCCATTATAATATTGGTATATGCATCATACAACTAGTAGTCCTCTGGTAAAGCACTGTGATTATCTGAGGATGTCTGGCACTAGGTAATGACACAATACATTGCAGTTTCAGACTATGGATATGTCAGAAAATATATACTAAACAAAACAAGTACCCTAACAAAACTCCTGCATACTCCTGAGAGGTATGGCTGTAGCACACAAAACCTTGGACTGAAGTACACCTATTTCTGGAATGGAGTCCCACACTAACTATAGAAGGTCACACTGGGCATGCTCATACACTTAGGGAATCACAGGACATGTTGGAACCCACATCAGAATATATGACTGTATTGTGTTTATCTGTCCGTGCATGCAAGCAGCTATGTACACCTAAACTGTCTCCACACAAACATATCAAACAGGATTACCCTCAGCTAGCTGTAGGTGGTCTATATGTGATATATCTGCATCTGTCGTGTCACATACACACACATATATATGGGCAAAAGATAACATGTGTCAAGCATATATACCCATAGATGTGGAGAACTGAGAGACAGACAGTAATACAGAGAGAGACACAGGGGGACACAGACATAGTGAGTCACACACACAAATACCTTGAATGACATACAATGAGGCCCTGCTGTGTACAGTGGCATACCAGTTGTAAACAGTTGTACATTCTAGCATAAAATGTGAGCCCCATTGTGTAACAGTACTGAAGTTGAGTCTATAATATCACATAATCTGCCTCTGTGTGTGTATGACCCCATAGGTCCAAGTATTAGGAGACTCTTCCCATGCAGTACACTTCACATTGCCCTATTTCACAATATCTGCTGCTGTCATTCACCTTAGAAGTACTATTGGAAAGTGCTCACCCATATAAACTCTGTAGCACATGTGATAGCTGCATAACACTATAGTACAAATAACTGGATAGGTAGGGGTTCTAATCTCAATACTGGCAGCTGTGTGTGTGTGACAGTTGTGTATGTAACAATGAGGGGTTGTGTATTTGTTTTGTTGTAGGTGAAACAGTTTTAGGCCATTCCCACCCACAACACTTCCCAGTGGACTAGTTTATCAGTCCTGCTGATGTCATTCCCCTTATCGTTACCTTTGCCAGCTGTCAGCCCAGTAAACTCTAGCATGTGTGATAAGTGCATAACACTATAGTACAATTCACTAGGTAGACAGGGGTTCTAATCCCAGATCTGGCAAATGAGTGTATGTGTATATATATGTTTGTAAGAAGAAGAATTTTGATATGTCTCACATCCACTAGCCTACCTTATCAGGCCTGCTGATGTCATTCCCCTTAAAAGCAGAGGTACCAAAAGCTGTTGAATACTGGTGGGTGGGGGGTGGAAGTTGACAGGGACGCTTAGTGATCTAAAAAGGGCATTTTTTGAAAACTGTTTACTACCACAAAATAGGCTCACTTGGAAGGCATTTTAAGCTTAGCCAAATTTCATTTTGGTGTTTGAATTAACATTTCCTGATTGGTCTTACCTATCCCATGGCCAATAATTGTATATTAGCTCTAGTGAGAATAAATGTGATCACACTGTAGATAATTTGAGGGGACCCATGTAAGGGATGCAGCATTTAGGAACTGCCTCTATCCATTAGTGGCATGAGGGGTGATCCTGGAGTACATTTTCTAATACCCTTCATTAGATCCAAGTTGTATTTTAATATGGACAGGGATGAGTTTTGTTTTACTTGAATGGATAGTCTGTTCTGGATATATATCCATCTCTCCACAACATTCAGTTTAGATAACTGGACTGAGTATTTCTGATGCCATTTGACTTGCTGATATTCAGTAGGTCCATCTGTATTAGGTCAGAGGATGCCTTGTATGCCAGATATATCACCTCTAAGCACTCTGTAGGATACTGAGTATAGTGATAAATCTTTTAGGTGGTCCATGCAAGACCTACAGTTTAGGACTTGTATCTGTTTAGTAAGGTATCTCTGTGGGTATTCCAATAGTTGCATGGGTTTAGACAGATACATGCCAAAGTGGGCATTATACAAAATGATTGACCTAATGAGGGCTTTGTAAAGGTGAACAATAACATATCTAGATCTAGTCACAATCAATTTGTTTATAAACTGTGCAATATAGAAAGACTTTCTTATGACTCTGGGCATATGTTGATCAAAAGTTAGGTCACTGTACACACAAGTTCCCAAATGCCAAACAACTGGGTCAGTTCTCAGGGGACATTATCAGTTTGGCAGTTCCCTGGAGTAGATGAGTCCCAAAGGATGCAATAATATATTTCTTGGAATTTAGTTTCAATTCATGATTCTGGTACCAGTTATTGTTTGGGATAGACCTTCCTGTGTGATGGTTAAGTCATTTGGGGATGCAATAACTGCTTTTAACTTGCAATCAGCAGTTGGCCAAAGCCCTTTGGTATTTCCTTTTACTTTTGAAATGTATATGCCAAACAGAAAAAAGTCTCAGCACCAAACCCTGGGGGACACCATTGGTGACTGGTCTCTACCCCTGTTTTGAATTTCAGCATCATATGAGCAAGCATACATGTATATGTTCTTTGATTCACCTTCCTGATTATATTAACCTGGTTGTATTAAATTATATTCCTTGTATAATACAGCACCACTTGTTAGAATTTGTTTTAAATTTGTAGTTTGGAACAGTATTCTAGTGAGCAATGAAATAAAATGTATGAACCAATAATGACAAAACTACCCATTTCAGAAAATTTCAACCATAAAAGGCCACTCAAATTTCTGTCATTACAATCCACCAATATCAGTAAATATGCAAAATCTCTGCAAAAGTAAGTCATCTAAATAATTCCACATTAAAGGGATCTGTAACTAATGAAGAGGTTGCTGCTAGCAAACAACTTTATATTTCATTGTTTCATCTACAAATAAAGTGCATGTTGCTCTTGAAGAATAAATTGCCTATGCTACATTAGAAAATGATAAGCTAGTAATTTTGCAATGGGGAATGGATGGCAAACTGATAATGGGTTAATAGTTACTAAGTAACTCTTCTAAAGCAGGACATTCATAGGACTGCAGCATCCACTCTCATTAAAGTACAACACAGTACAGTATCAGCGATCCATCTGCATACTGTGGGAGTAGTACCTACAGTCTTCTGCATCAAAAGCAAGTATACTACCTGTTGTACTACTAACAATGGAAATGACTTAGCATAAGTAGCATTAAACTTCTCTTCCCCTGAAGCTCTCAGCTCCTTGTAAAATCCACTTGACGATCAACTAAATCTCTCAACTTCGCAGCACAAGAAATCTGGAAAAAGCCAAAATTTATATGGGGAGGCAAAGGCCCAAAACCAGGGACACATTTTAAATATTGCTTGTATAATCTTAGAAAGTTGCTAAAATAAAGTGTTTGTCTTATGTGTTTCCTGAAAGATAGGAAGACTGAAATTTAAAGAGCTATCATTATTTAGTGAATTCAGTTCTCACTGATTTGCCAGAAAATCACAAATTTTAAGAGGAACAGACGAAATGTATGAGCCAAATATTCTGTGAAAATCTGGACAGTGGAGAGCTATGGACACAAATCCCTGAATGACAAGTGGTGGTATAGGTTGAGAATTCAGGCTCTTGTTTGAGCCTGAGTGACACTAACCACCAGGTATACATAACTGGGGCATCTTACACACACACACACACACACACACACACACACACACACACACACACACACACACACACACACACACACACACACACACACACACACGAGCGCGCGGGCATGGGATCAGCATAACTCCTGCAAATAAAAGAACAAAACTCTCCTTACCAGCATGACTCTGGCAACACCAATAGAACAGTGCCAGCATAACTCCTGTAACACAGAGCAATAAGAGGACAAGAACAGCTTGTTTAGTTAGTTTAACTTCCCTGAGTGAATCCATGTTAGAGTGAAAACTCCACTTCATTAATTTTTCTTGACAGGTCTTGCAGCTGTAAAAGTGTGGGGGGGTTTCCCCCTCCCCCTGGCTCTATGGTTCTGGCACCCATGCTTAACAGCACCTTTGGCCAGTTGTCAGCCCAGAAAGCTTTGTAGCACATGTGATAACTGCATAACACTATAGTACAAAAGGGTATATAGGCAGGGGTTCTATTCTCAGATGTGACAAATGCGATTGTGGTGTATATGTGTAAGTTTGTAAGATGTACTATTTTGACAAGTCTCACACCCACTGGACTAATTTACAAGCCTGCTGATGCCATTCCCCTTATCAGCACCTTTGGCGTGTTGTTAGGCTGGCAAGCTCTGTAGAGTATGCGATAACTGTGTAACACTATAGTACAAAGAACTAGATAAGCAGGGGTTCTTTTCTCAGATCTGGCAAATTTGTGTTTGTATGAAGAAGTATTTTGATAAGTTACCCACCCACTGGCCTCATGCTGATGTCAACCCCCTTATAGGTAGATAGGCATACCTCTCAACTGTACAGATTTTTACAGAATGTCCAGAAGTTTGCCACATATTTTTGGACTATTTTTAACAAACTTGTGATTTTCTGGCAAATTAGTAGCAAATCAGTAAAGACTGAAGTTGGAAAATAATAACAGACATTTGAGTGTCAGACTTAATAACCTGCAGACAATTCTTGCTGATGCAAAACCTGTTGTATACACTTTGTAAGTTTGTAGGAGCAATATTTAGAAATTGTCCCTATTTCTGGGCCTTTTCCCACTTTTATTTATGGCTTTGTCCAAATGTCTTGCTCTAAGAGATTGAGACATATGTACATAGGTGTGTACTAGGCTGAAAGCCCTGAAGCCATTACAAGCCTAGGCCATAGATGTGCCCTGCCATTGTGCCACCTGATGTTAGTTACCAGTGCCTCCAGCAAGTAGAGCCCATGTAGTGATCCCTGGGGTAAACTATCTATTACCCATCCACTCATCAAGATCTTTCTGCAACAGAGTCATCTAGGTGCTTTACTTGACATGTATGGGAAGTCTATTCCAGGGCATTTGCAGTCTCTGAGTGATGAAACTGTCCCCCCAGCATGTTGTGTTGATTGAGGTAATGAGGTCAATGTCTCTGCAATGCGTGGTGCAGAAAGATCGGGATGTGTTTAGCTGTAGCAGTTGTAAAAGTGCTGGGTCAGACATGGCTTTTCAAGTCAAGCAGAGATCAACTCTAAGTAGGTGACAGGAGACAAAGAATACTGTAGTTGGTTTCCTTTGAGTCTGTCTGTGTAAGATAGATGTTGAATGCCTACGATCCTCAATGTGAGGTACTTCTGTGCCCTCACCAGCTGTTGCAGGTGTCTACTGAGGTACATGCCAAATGGGTCATTATACGTGATGGTCTAATGAAGGAAGAGTAAACAGAGATGATGACCGCTTTTCTCCCAGATGCAAAACCCTTGATAATGACATATGCCACATAGAAGAATTTCCTGACCACACTGACAATGTGGTGGTGAAAGGACAGGTTGCTGTCAACCTGTGTCCCCAGTTCTCTAATAATGCCTACAGTGTTCAGTGGGCTCCCATCGATGTGGTACATAGTGGGAACTGAGATATTACCAAAGGAGCTGATGATGCATTCTGTGGTGTTAAGCTACAGTCCATGGTGTCCACACCAGTCAGTGGTCTCAGTGAGGCCTTTCTGTAGAATGTCTGCATCACTTGAGGAGTTAATGATGGCTTTCAGATTGCAGTTGTCTGTGAACTTGGTCAGCCAGAGTTCCTTTGTGTTGGTCTGGAGTCCTGTGAACTAGATGGTGAACAG
Organism: Protopterus annectens; assembly: GCF_019279795.1. Classification (NCBI taxonomy): domain Eukaryota; kingdom Metazoa; phylum Chordata; order Ceratodontiformes; family Protopteridae; genus Protopterus; species Protopterus annectens. The sequence continues at coordinate 487,284,755 of NC_056733.1, read as the reverse complement.
GAGAGTACCAAGGACTGATCCCTGTGGGACTCCACTTGTGACTGGCTGGCAGTCTGACTTGGAGCATGCTATGTTCACACTGTGTGTTCTATCTGTGACCCAATTTGCAATGCCCTCAGAGATATAGAGGTTGATGCTTACTTTGGTGGGTTCAACCATAATCCCTGACTGAAGAATGGTATCAGGAGCCTTGGTCAGATTGATGTAGGCTGTATGCAGTGCCTTACTGTGATACACAGCCCTGGTGACTGACTAAAGAAACCAAACAGGTTAAGCAGGCATGATCTCCCTTTCACAAAGCCAAACTGTGTGGGGTCCAGAGTTAGGAGATTACCTATATGCTTGTCGATCAGGTCCCTGATGATGCACTCCATAGCTGTACATATCACACACATAAGGCTAATGGAATGATAATTCCCAGGGTCTGTAGTTCCCACACCTTTATGGAGATGGATGACTGTAGCAGTGTGCCATTTGGGAAGGACATATCTTGAGGTGAGGCTGTGACTGAACAGAGCACACAGATGTGTTGCCAGGTTTCTCTGTAGTTCATGTAGAACATAGCCTGGGATTATTTGGGGTCCCATAGAATCTGTGTTCTCACCTATAGACAATGCAGGTGTAACCATGGAGGAGTACTCCTGGGTGCCTGGCATTCCTCTGTCATTCTGACTGTTCCCCTGGGTGGACACAGGGCTAAATCTGGCATTGAATGTGTTAGCAAAAATGTTAGAAATATCTGTTGCCACAGTATAGGAGGTAGCATTGTGCAATACCTCAGAGCACATCTGGGTATTGGTGTGGAGGTTTCTGATATGACTATCAAAGGGTTTGTGATCACTGTCTGTGTCTGCTGCAATTTTGCCATCATAGGCAGGTTCAGATGATTCCATGAGGGATCTCAAGTTGTTGATGAGGCTAATAAGGGTGTTTTACCACTCTTGGGACTCCACCTTTTTCTGCAACAGTTTCTTCCTTCTATTGTACAGATTATTAATGGCAGGGGACCACCTGACTGGCCTCTAGTGTTTGCAGGTGCATGTCAGGGTTATGTGGGGTTATGGCTAGTTCCATCCATTGATGTACTTGTCTGTACAGTGCAATTGTGTATGATTTGGCAGCCATGCAGGTATTTTCCATTGGTATGGCTTCTGTGAAGTTATCCACTTCTGTTCTTATGAGTCCAAACTCAGCTGTGGAGAAGCTGTCCAAGGTGGTTACCTTTGCAGGGGCTGTGGGTGAGAACTGGATTTCCATTGTGATTACTGTATGTTTGATCTGACCAGGTAGCGATTGACTACTGTTGTCAAGCAACAGTCCCATATGTTAGTAATCAACACAGGTCAAGGATGGTGCTTCCTCTACTGGGTGTCAATATGAGCTGGTCCAGGGCATTGGAACTGATGTATAACAGAAAGTGTTGGGCCAGTGTATTGGTGCATGAGTATCTTTCCCACTTGATTGAGGGGTAGTTTAACTCTCCTGGTATGTGAGTGTTGGGTTGGACCTTGATTGATTCCAAGGTGTTGAGGAATATGGATTGAGAGTCTAGGGGCATGGATGTGGACCTATAGTAGGCTATGACCTGGATTGCACTACTACTACCCAATGTCAGTTGTACCTGATGTATGTCAGATGCATTATACTGGGATACTACTCTGGATGTGTGCTTATCCATTATCACTATGGAGATACCACCACCTTTGCAGCCGTGGCCCATGTTTTGGGGATGGCAGGTGCGGAATGAGTTGTAGGCTGGTTGAGCAGGGGTGCTGTCTGCTGCTGTAAAACAGGTCTCCAGTGCAGCAGAAATGGCAATGTTCACCATTTTGAGGAGTGGTGTGAGTGGCTGCATCTCGGGATGTAGATGTCTAGTGTTGAGCAGCATGACCCCCTGATTGCATATATGTGTAGCTGTTACGGTGGTAATGCGATTTGGACCACCACTGTAAAATCCACTATAGGGGTGGCAAGACACTTAACCGGCACCTGGAAACTCAGGGGTGACAGATGCAGGCCATCTCTAGCAAGCCATTGCAGTCTATCAATCTTGTCATCCCAAGCAGACAGATACTGGTTCCCATGAGAGCGACGCCAGACACATAAGCCAATTGTTGAAGGCAATCATTTGTTGTTTGTACTGCGGCATCATTCAAGGTGATGATAGTATACTTCTCAGGGCTACTGCCATAACTGCCTGGCCCACATAATCTGAGAGCTCCACCATGTCACATTTCATATAGACCATGGATGTGCATCTCAGGTCATCCACACACACATGGACAATGACAGATTGATACTTGTACTTGTTGTGGAGTGACCTGATTGTGTGTTTTATGTGCTGGATTCTGGCATCTGATAGAAATCTAACTGTTACCTCATCCATGTTCAAACTAGTGAGTGGCACATCCTGTTGTCTCACAGTTGAGTCACCTATGATGACTGTATCAGGCAAGGTGTTTAGCGTTTGGGGCTTACGTTGAGGGGCACACTGTGTAGGTGAGATATGTGGCCTGTGGTTTGTGCTGTGTTGTGGTGGTAGAGTGGGTGTCTATCCTGGTGGTCTCCAATGTTTGAATAAATGTCTATTGAGTGCCACTGTGAAGGTGGGTGTGTGGTTATTGTTTATGTCAGAGTTGTGATACTGTGTGTTCTGTAGGGGTATGTGTTCCATGTGGTGTGTTGCAGGTGCTGACCCTTCTCCTCTTGACCAGCTAGTGCAGTCTTCGCTGGAGAATGCATATATTCCAATATGGTGATATAGGGGTATCTCTCACAAGTCTGAGTGTTAGGAGTTTAGAGGAGAGGTTTGTCTGTGTACATATCCAACCATGGAATACTGGAGCAGCCCAAACACTGGAACTCACACAATTCACCAAATGCACATACCCGTTTATTATACTTAGACAAGTTAACCTAGGTTTCGCCCTACATTCACGGACTTCATCAGAACAATGTATTCAAACCCACACTCCCTTTAAATATACCTTTAAATTAAACAATTTTCCAATTACACCTATTTAATATCCATGACAATGTTAAAGGAACATGCCCTCAAGTGTTTCTTACTACTAAAACTAAGGTTATTGAATAAAACTCATATACATACATATTGCCACATTTCAATTACATCTCCTTAAAAACAACATTCTGTAAAGCCTTTTACAAACTGTAATAAAATTATAATAAAATTAATTAGCAGAAAAAGACTTCACCAATGCATTCAAAATACATTAAATAACATTTAAAATAATTGTTTTATTATAAAAAATAAAAATAGATAATAAAAACTTTGGAAAGTTCCAAATTATTCTAAATTACTACCCTATATCCCAAAGAACCAAATCTGCAGCTAAACTTTAACCTAACATATGTTTTAACTTTAATAAAGGGGAAATATTAATACTGTCGTTAATGCCCGGAAAGGTGGTGGCATCTCACCTTATCTGCCATTTCATTTCGCAGATATCCAAATGGACATCCAATACACATCCTTGACTATCCTTATTAATTTTATTACAGTTTGTAAAAGGCTTTACAGAATGTTGTTTTTAAGGAGATGTAATTGAAATGTTGTTTTTAAGGAGATGTAATTGAAATGTGGCAATATGTATGTATATGAGTTTTATTCAATAACCTTAGTTTTAGTAGTAAGAAACACTTGAGGGCATGTTCCTTTAACATTGTCATGGATATTAAATAGGTGTAATTGAAAAATTGTTTAATTTAGAGGTATGTTTAAAGAGAGTGTGGGTTTGAATACATTGTTCGGATGAAGTCCGTGAATGTAGGACGAAACCTAGGTTAACTTGTCTAAGTATAATAAACGTGTAAGTGAATTTGGTGAATTGGGTGAGTTCCAGTGTTTGGGCTGCTCCAGTATTCCGTGGTTGGATTTGTGCCCAAGTGCACCAGGTTAATGGGCAAAAGCACAGAGAACTGCACTTTAATCATGTCAGTAGGGGTGATCATGACTACTAAGTACTGAAGCTATGTCTGTGAGGAATGACTACTGCTGATGGCTCTCAGATGTGCTAGAATACTTGATAAATAAACCTGCTGAAGTGCAAAGCTATTAGGCTATTTGAAGTGCAGGAAAGAAACAACTAGCAAGACCTAAGGGAAAGACTGAAGGCAGACTTACTGGCACCTGTAACAGTTCACCTCAGCTGTGCAGTTATCAGCACCTTTGGCCAGTTGTCAACCCAGTAAGCTCTGTAGCACATGCAGTAACTGTGTAACACTATCGTACACATAGCTAGATAGGAAGCAGTTCTAATCTCAATACCGGCAAGTGTGTCTGTGTGCGTGAGTGTAAGAATCATGTACTGTCTGGGTTATACCATTTTGATTTGTGTACCACCCTGTAATTGTCCCATCACCCTACTTTACTAGGCCTGCTGATGTTATTCACCTTAGAAGTTACTTGATTCTAAGAGATCTCATGTAAGCTCCGTGGTGCATCTGTTAACTGCATAACACTGTAGCAGAAATAACTCGATAGGTAGAAGTTCTCATCTCAGTACTGACAGCTGTGAGTGTGAGAATCATATACTGTCTGGGTTATACCATTTTGATTTGTGTACCACCCTGTAATTGTCCCATCACCTTACTTTACTAGGCCTGCTGATGTCATTCTCCTTAGAAGTACATTGAGAGTGAGGGAAACTCAAGTAAGCTCTGTGGTAAGTCTGATAACTGCACAACACTATAGTAGACATAACTATATAGGGGTTCTAATCTCAATACTGGCAACTGTGTGTGTGTGTGTGTGTGTGTGTGTGTGTGTGTGTGTGTGTGTGTGTATGTATGTGTGTGTGTCTGTGTGTGTGTGTGTGTGTGTGTGTGTGTGTGTGTGTGTGTGTGTGTGTGTGTGTGTGTAATCATGTACTGTCTGGGTTGTACCATTTTTATTTGTGTACCACCCTGGAATTGCCCCATTACCCTACTTTACCAGACCTGCTGATGTCATTCAACTTAGAAGTACCTTGAGAGTACAAGAAATCTTATAAGCTCTGTGGCACATCTGATAACTACATAATGCTATAGTAGACATAACCAGATAGATAGGGGTTCTAATTTCACTAATGGTAACTGTGTGTGTATCTGTATGTGTCCCTTTGGGCAAATATCCTCTCCTGTTTGGCTGATAGCATTTTGATTGGTGTACCATCCATGCCTGTTTACCACCTTGTGATGGTATTACTTTATATAGCATGGTAATGGCATCAGCATCACATGCAGCATGTTAAACAATTGTGCAGACCATTCCAGTGCTCTGTACAGATGTCTATGGAATATCCAGATGTTTAGGTTCATAGGTGTCTATTAGGCTAATGGTCTTAGAGCCTTTACAAGCCTAGCCAGAGGATTACCATGGCATTGTGCTGCCCAACATTAGTTCCAGGTGCCTATGTGGAGTATTTATTTATTTATTTATTTATTTTACATTTGTTGACCGGGATAGTCTAACAGGATATATGTACATTTTCAGCGGATGCCCAGGGAGAAATGCTCCACATACCAAAAAAGAGGCAATACATACATCACTGAGTGATAAACTCAGGCAGATATGTTTACAAAAATATAGACAAAGAATACAGGCAGATATCAATATACATAATGTGCAGACTTACATCTGATTGGCAGAGACGTATCAGAAAATGTGAACATAGAATACAATCAGATTTCATAATTCACAATACTTAGGCATTCGAATGCTATGAGGCACAGATACTTGGCTAAACAGCAGTTCGGGTAGCAAGACATGTATTATTGAAGTTGTTAGTCAAGTTTAGAACAAGAGCTCAGCCAATGAGATGTGAGGTATTTTTTGAGTTCCCTTTTAAATAGGGGTAGTGAGGTTTCCTTGGTAATGGTAGTAGGGAGTAGATTCCAGATTTTACCGGTTGAGTTGGCAAATATAGCATCACCTGCAGAGTTGCTGAATGTTTGGGTCAGTATCAGTAGTTTATCAGCTGAGCATAATGGCCTGGGGGCACTATGAGGGGTGAGAATATTTTTGAGGGCAGGGTTGTTATCAGGTTGATGGAGTATTTTATGCACTACTATAAGCTGGTTGAACTGTAGAAGGGTAGAATACTCTAGCCATCCCAGTGCTTTGAGGTTCTGGCAATGGTGGGTCCTAAAAGCCATGCCTATAGCGAATCTGGCTATATGATTGTAACACCCTGATAATTTGTTGAGATCGATTTTGGATAGGTTAGTGAGTACAGGGGGAGGCATACATAAGGGTAGAGAGGAGTAGAGCCACTGCAGTAATCCCCAGGGTGAATTCCCTATTTCCCATCCATTCATCAATATTTGTCTTGAAGAGGACCAGTGAGGTGCTTGTTTGACATGTATGGGACGTCTAGTCCATAGCATGGGCAGTCACTGGGTTATGAATCCATCCGTCTGGCATGTTCTGTTGCTTGTGGTAATGAGGTTGAGGTCTCTGGAGCATATAGTGTGGCAGGATTGGGATATCTTTGGATGTAGCATTTTTAACAGAGCTGGGTCAGACATGACTTTGTAAGTCAAGCAGAGATCGCCTCTAAGTAGGCGATATGAGACAGAGAATAGTTAGAGTGTTTTGAATCTGTCCATATAGGACAACTGTTTAAGACCTAGGATCATCTTTGTGAGGTATGTTTGCGGCCTCTCCAATTGTTGCAGGTGTCCATTGAGGTACATACCAAATGGGGCATTGTACACGATGATTGGCCTAATGAGGGAAGAGTAGAGGGAGATAATGGCCCCCTACTTCCTGGATGCAAAACCATTAGTAATCAGATGTGCCACATAAAAGGGCTGTCTGACCACAGTGGCAATGTGGTGGCCAAAAGAGAGGTTGCTGTCAACCTGTGTTCACAGATCTCTTATAATTTCTTCTGTGTTCAGTGGACTACCATCGATGTGGTAATTTATGCAAACTGAGTGTTTCCAAAAGGGGATGCTGACACATATTTGCCCATTGAACTTCAGGCCATGCTTCTGACACCATACATCTCAGTGAGGCCTTTTTGCTGGATGTCAACATCACTTGGGTAGTTAATAATAGCTCCACACATGCAATCGTCTGTGAACTTTGTCAACCAGAGTACCTTTGTGATGGCATGGACTTCAGAGAAGTAGATGCCAAACATGAGAGGTCCCAGGACCAAACACTGTGGTACCCCATTCGTGACTGGTCAGCAGTCTGACTTGGAGTCAGCTACTTTCACACCGTGGGTCATATCTGTGAGCCAGTCTGCAACCCACCTAGTGATATAGGGGTTGATGCCTACCTTAGTGGTTTTTCTATGATTCCAGAATGGGGAATGGTATCAAAGGCCTTGGCCATATTGAGGTAGGCTGTATGACCACCTTGACATTATCCACAGCTCTGGCGATTGACAAAGTTGACCAGGTTAAACAGGCATGATCTACCCTCCACAAAACCAAACTTTGTGGGATCCAGAGTTTGGAGATTCGCTATATCCTTGGTTATTAGGTCCATGATGATGCATTCCCATAGCTTAGCATATCAGACTCATCAGGCTAATGGGGTGATAGTTCCCAGGGTCTGTATTTGCTCATCCTTTGTGAAGAGGGATGATTGAAGCAGTGCACCATTTGGGAGGATCAAAGCCTGAGGTGAGGCTGTGATTGAAGCTTATTAGTCTAGCACTTTACCATAACAGACTTCTTGTAACAATTATTGTAGCACACAAAAGTGCTACCAGCACTAAACATTCTACAAGGAAACAGCTCCAGTACTTATTATCAATACCCACCCCTCCAGGCATGTCTAAAGGTCAGTTTCCTTTGCTTTCTCCCATTATCCTGGTGAACGTGGGCATCCTGAGGCAATGTAGCAACTGCCTCATGCACACCGATAACCCTCTCATCTTACCTTCCAAGATTCAGAGAGATGCACTTATATATCCAAATTGGAAGCCATGCACTCTCCAGCCAAGACTGGAATAGCTGGTCAAGAGGAGGTCAACACTTGCACCACACCACATGGAACACATAACCCTCCAGAACACACAAGAGCACTACCTTCACATAAAAACACAAACCACACATCCACCTTCGCAGAGGCTCTCAATAAAAACTACCCAAACAGTAGAAACCTCCAAGGCAGAAACGCACTTGACCATCACAACACAACACTAATCATAAGCCACATAACTCTCTTAAGCAGTGTGCCACTCAACCAAAGCCCCTAAGGCAAAACAGCATGCCCAGCACACTAGTCATAGATGACTCGATAGTGAGGCACACTGATGTCCCACTCACTCGGTTGAATAAGGAGAGAGTAACAGTCAGCTGCCTGTCAGGTGCCAGGATCCACCACATAAAGCATGCACACAGATCCATCAACAACAGGTAAAAATATGACTCTGTCATTATACATGTGGGTCTGAATGACCTGATAAATACCTCCCTGGACTACATGAAAAGAGACATGGAGGAACTTTCGGATTATGTAGCCCAGGCGGGTACGACCCTAGCCCTGCGCAGCATCCTACCATCGCCCAGAATGATACCACCGTACAAGCAGAAATTGATTGATTTCAACAATTGAACAAAACAACAAAACTGGAGAAATAAGCCAAGGTATAAAATTATCTTTTAATGACAAGATTTCCACATCAAACAAGCGCTTTCATCCACACTGGACTTCTTCAGACTGAATAATGTGACTAAAAAACTTCCAAACTTTTAAATAAAAACTCAAGACACACGACCCAATAATTAATGATGCAAGCCTTTCCTTTTTAAAAAGGCAACAAAATCTGCTCTATCATTCAACCCAGGTGGATAGCAGGCATTCAGCCTAACCTGCCATTCATATTCTTTCCACCCAAGTTCGTCTTCTGCATTAAACTTACATTCTACATTTAACACTTCATCTAAAACACAAAATTTAAAATCAACTTCACATGAATTGTTTTTGTAATGTTTACCTAATGCATTTTTCTCATCTTTGATATTAACTGCATACTTATGCTCATAGATCCTTCTGTTTAATTCTCTTGTGGTATGTCCAACATAGAAGGCTTTACGAGACAAACATACTACTAAATAAACAATAACACCTTAATTTACGGGTACATCTACCTTTCAACTGAATATGATATCTCCCAATCATAATTTATTTTGTGTCAGTCATTAAAATTTTACATAAATTGCAACTCAAACATTTGCACATTGCAGGACTGACACACTTTTTTGAGGGGGATTTAATTTGCCTTGAAAGAAATTTTTGAAACTTTCACCCTTCCTTTGTACAAAAACTGGTGCTTCACCTACTATTTTTGTAACCTCAGAATTTAACTTGAAAAGTTTCCAGTTATTTGAAATAATATTTTTGATAGATTATCTAAACTATTCTCTATTTGCATAGATGCTGTAAAATCTACTTGTTTCTGATACTTCTCCCTCTGTATCCCTTCCTTTCTTATTTGATATATTTTATTGTAAGTCTTTTTAACTATATTTTCAGGGTGCCCTCTGCTAATGAATTTCTTACATAAGGCAACACTTTCTCTCTCAAAATCAATATCCTTATCCATTAATGCAGCCACTCTTTTAACTGACTTTTAATAATATTAATCGGGTCTATGTTAAATCATCGAACGCTTAAAAAAGCGAACAATGATTTATCGAGCCCATGTAAGTGAAAGCTTACAATCTCGAATGCTTAGAACAGCAATTTTTTCCAAGGGAAAAAAAATCTCTGTTCCACAAAAAAAAAAAAAATTAAATATTACATAAAGTGGGGGGCTTTGCCCCTACACCCCTGATGTGGAGGAGCTGTACCCCCCCACACCCCCTACTTAAATATACCAACACCGAGATCACACTACAGTCATGAAAATGGCAAAGTAATGGAAGCGGACAAGCAATTTCTTTCCCAGGGGAAGAAATCGCTGATATGCCATTGAGCTATTTTGTCTTTTCGTACTTTCAAGTTTGATCAAGCACATTTGAAAGAATGCGTCTTTGAGCATTTAATAGGAACCCTATTTATCTTGGTTTTGTTGGGATGTAAGCTATCATAATTCAAGTAAGCATTATTTTGTACTTTTTTCTTAAAAATGGCTGTTAATAGTTTGTCACCTTACTTGTAAATATTATGATCTAAGAAGCTTACAACTTTGTCATCATAAACAGAAGTAAATTTTGAAAAAGAGCATACTTCATTCAACTATCTCAAAAAAATCCGTAAAGATTCGACATCACCTCTCCAAATAAAAAAGGCGTCTTCAATAAAGCGCTTTAAAAAAATGTTTTTCATACAAACACTTTCAAAGACATTGCATCTTTCCCATCCATGCATATAAATGTTGGCATAACTGGGTGCCATATCCGCATCCATGGCTACACCATCTGTCTGTCTATATAGTCTGTCATTAAATTAAAAATAGTTGTAACTTAAAATGAGGTCTAACATCTCCATTAATAGACTCACCATGCCAGATGAAAGTTTCCTAGATCTAATTAGTTCAAATCTTACTGTTTCCATACCTTCAATATTAGGTATGACCATATAGAATGACTTTACATTAAGTGTAACAAGATAGTCATTTTCTTCTACCCTGATGTTTTTAATTTTGTCTTTAAATTCAAAAGAATAATTTGTATATGAAGTACTTTCTTCTACTACCTGTTGTAGATGCTTGTCTATAAAAATAGCCATGGCCTCAGTTTTGCTTCCATTGCTTGCAACTGGTGGTCGCATTGATGGGTCATTTAAATCTTTATGTATTTTGGGCAAACCGAATATACGACTTATTCTGGGTGCCTCAACAGACAAAACATGCCTAACTTGGTCAGTGATATGCCCAGCTAGAAACCATTCTTCAGTCTGACTGTCAATAAAAGCAAAAACTTTTTTGAATTCACTGAACATAACCACTTTTTAAAAAGTTTGATCTAATAACATCTTTTCCATTTTGTGTACATAGTAACTTCTATCTAAAATTACTAGAGCATTCCCCTTATCTGCTTTGGTTACTAAAATATCAGCATTGTTAAGTAACTCATTAAGTAACTTTCTTTGGGTCAGACTTAAATTATAATATTTAAATTCAGGTCATATTTCAAGCAATTCTATTATTTGTTGTTCACAAAACATAAAAAAAAGCTCCAACTCCTTTTTTAAGGGTGGATTGTAAATACTTGGTTTACAAAAGACTGTAGAACTCATTGGATTATTAGGAAACATAAATTTAAAGTGCAATTTTCTGACATAGTCTCTTAAGGCATTGATCGTGTTGCATTTATCAGCCCTTCTCGAGGGCAAAAAATTCCAATCTAAAAAATTCCAATCTTTATTTAAGACATGGCATAGTTTATCACTAATTGATAAACTTGACAAACTGACAATGACAAAAGCAGCATCAACAGTACCTGTTCTGATTACTGTTGCTCATACTTCTTCACATTTTTCTTCTGATGATTGTTTTTGTGAGGCAGGGACACTACCTCTGTCCAAGTCCTGCTCTGTTTCCCATTCCGCTGATGCACTCTCCCTAATTGACTGCTTGTTTTTTCTGAAAACCCTTATTCACGTTTTCAGCTCCATTACTTTCATTTCAGACATTGTTTACTATGCCAGCTCACTTGGCAAACTAGTGCTTTCATTTCTTTGGGCAAGTCACTTAGATTTCCTTGTAGTGTTCTCCTTGGCCTACACAACTTCCATTTCGGTTCTGGTTGTCATCCCTGATGTCACTTGCTGCGTCATTGAGATGCCCCCCCCCCTCTCAGATTGGTCGTTCACATCTCCTCCTTCATAGTTGGCCTTATCTCTTAGAAATGTGTCGGTTTTCCGTTTTCTTAAAAGCTTGTTTTCTTTATTGAGCTTAGTTTGAATCAAGGAGAATTTGGCATCAAAGTTCTCCGCAGTCAAGTTGTCTTTTAATTTGAAAAAGACAGATCTAATATTCTTATTTAAATCTTCTTTTTCTGGTTGAAATCACACATTTCTACATATCGTAACCCAGTTCTTTGATTTAGGGATACCCACATGTTCAGGAAATCTGATGGAAAGTCATTACCCACAGGCATAACAGATATCCTTAAACCTTTGGGCACCCTCTGAATTTTCAGACAACTTTCAAAATAAACATTGTCCCATTGTAACCTTTTTTAATTTTAACAGGTCTTTTTCAAGTTTGCCAAACATATCATAATAATTTGGAGCTGCTGCAAAACTGTTGCTGTTTGCTTGAATTATGCAGTTCATGTAGAACACAGCCAGAAATATTGTCAGGTCCCATAGAAGATGTATTCCTGGCCTTGGACAGTACTACTTTAACCTGTGCAGCAGTAATACTGGGTGTCTGGCAATCTACTGGTATTGTGATTGGTCCTTTGGGGGGAGAGGGGTAAGGTTGGCACTGAATCTGTCGAACAGTATATTGGCAATATCTGTTGGCTCAGTATAGGAGGGACCATTGTGCAGTAGCTCAGAGCACATCTGGGTATTGGTGTGGAGATTATTTACATAACTGTACAAGGCCTTGTGTTTGTCTTTACTATCTGCTGCAATTCTGTTTTCATAGCTAGCTTTAAAGGATTTGATGAGTGAGCTCAACCTTTTGTTGAGGCCCATAAGGGAGTTGGTCCAGTTTTGGGACTTCACTTTATTCCACATCAGTTTATTTGTTCTGTTGGTGAGTTTGTGTATGACAGGGGACCACCAGATTGGCTTCCTGTTTTGGAGGACAGTGTCTTGGTTCTATTGGGTATGGCAAGATCCATGCATATGTGTATGTTTGCCACTGTAATTTGTACAGTGCATTTGTGTATGATTTGCTGGTCATGCAAATATTCTCCATTTGCATGGGTTCTGTGAACTTATCCACCTCTGTTTTAAGGAGCCCAAAGTTAGCTTTGGAGAAGTTTGTCATGGTGGTTACTTTTGCAAGGGGGGGTGGGAGGGATGTGGATTCCCAAGGTGATTAGTTTGTGGTTGGATCTAACCAGGGAGGATTTGACTATTGGTGTAGGGCAACAGTTGCCCATGTTAGTAATGACCAGGTCAAGGATGTTGCCACCTGTAGTTGGGGTACAAATTAGCTGGTCCAGGGCTTTGTAATTAATGAATCCAGGAAACATTGGCTAAGTGTATTGGTACATGAGTAGTTTTCCCAGTTAATGGAGGGGTAGCTGTAGTCACTCAGTATGAGAGTGTTAGGTTGGACCCTAATATTCTCCTAGGTGCTTAGGAACCAGGAGTGTGAGTCTTGGGACATGGTTGGGACCTATAGCAGGCTATGACCTGAAACTCTGTATTACTCAATGTTAGCTGCACCTGCAGTATCTGTGATGCATTATGCTGGGCTTCCAGTGTGGAGGTGCGCATCCTTTATGAGTATGGAAACACCACTGCCTTGGGAGCTTTGGTCCAATTTCTTGGGCCGAAAGGTGTGGAATGAGGTATAGCCTGGAAGTGCAGGGTTGCTTTCTGCTGCTTTGAACCAGATCTCTGTTACAGCACTAATGTTGATGTTTACCATTTTAAGGAGTGCTTCGAGTGAGTGCATTTTGAGAGTTGCACTTCTAGCATTGAGCAGCATGACCATCAGATTGCAGTTGTTTGTAGTTGTTATGGTGGTAATTTGATCTTTGGTACACAGCCTAAACAAGGCACTATAAGGGTGTCAAGAGCCTTGGCCAGTATCCAGAAGGCCAGGGGGTGACAGATGCAGGCCATCTTTGGCAAAGCATTAAGGTCTGTCAATCATTTCATCCCAGGCAGACAGACACTGTACCCCCTTGGAATGACACCAAAAATATAGCCAATTGTTGAAATCCATAATTGTCTGCTTGTACTGTAGTATCATTCTGGGTGATGATAGGATGCTGGTCAGAGCTAGGGTCATATCCGGCTGGGCTACATAATACGGGAGTACCTCCATGCCTCTTTTTATGTAGTCCAGGGAGGGACATCTCAGGTCATTCACACCCACATGTATAATGACAGAGTCATATTTGTACCTGTTGTTGAGGAACCTGAGTGCATCCGTTATGTGGTGGATCCTGGCATCTGTCAGGCAGCTGACTGTTACTTTCTCCCTATTCAGTCTAGTGAGTGGGACATCAGTGTGCCTCACTATCGAGTCACCTATGACTAGTGTGTTGTGCATGCTGTCTTGCCTTAGGGGCTTTGGTTGAGTGGCACACTGTTAAGGAGAGTTATGTGCATTGTGATTGGTGTTGTGTTGTGGTGGTCGATTGCATTTCTCCCTTGGAGGCCTCTGCTGTTATGGTAGATTTGTAATGAGAACCTCCACGAAGGTGGGGGTGTGGTGTGTGTTGTTATGTGCAGGAAGTGCTCGTGTGTGTTTTTGAGGGCTATGTGTTCCATGTGGTGTGGTGCAAGTGTTGACCTACTCCTCTTGACCAGCTATTCCAGTCTTGGCAGGACAGTGTATGGCTTCCAATTTGCATATATAAGTGCATCTCTTGGAAGTCTGAGTGTTGGGATGTAAGAGGAGAGGGTTGTCAGTGTACACGAGGCAATTGCTACATTGCCTCAGGATGCCCAAGTTCACCAGGTTAATAGGAGAAAGCACAGGGAGGGGTGGGCATTACTAATAAGTACTTGAGATGTTTTCTTGTAGAATATTTAGTACTGGTAGTCCTTTTGTGTGTTACAATAATTGCTACAAGAAGTATGGTAAAGTGCTAGAGTAATAAACTAGTAAAAGTGCGGGAGAGGAGAGAACTAGCAGATGTAAGGAAAGAATTGAAGAGCAGACCTTTTGGCACTGCTCAGAGGCTTACAAACAGGCCCTGTTACAGAAAAGCTGTATGTGGACTAGACTAGTTAAAGGAAAAGCAGAAACAAGCGTAGAGCTTTTATTTTATTCTATTATTTAGGCAAACTATATGTGGTCTGTGTCCCTTAACAATGCCCATGTATGTGATATTATGGGTAGTGACACACATGTCAGCATCATGCATCATACCTGCCTGAAACATCATGCCGATACAACATCTGCTACACTATCACTTGTCCAGGCCTGTAGGAAAAAATACGTGACTTCACATCTTATGTGTGGTGAGTCACCTCACCATCCATAAAGGCATTCAGAACATTACATGTTGTAAGAGGTTGTGTGCTCTGTCCTATGCTTATAATCTATATGGGGCATGTAATGTGTATGTAGTAGTACAGTACATAATGGTGAAAATGTAGGTTTACTAATCCGTGTATTGTCAACTGTGTTGATGTTGCTGTGTGCACATCCCATGTGTCAGTCCTTACTGTGTGTATGCCAAGGATATATCCATTTTCTCACACTGTTCCACCTGGTGGACTCAGGGATACATACCACAGACCTGTCATACACAGTATCATGCATGCCCTAATCAACTGCATCAGGGTTGAGTGTATGTTAAAGACATGGGTGGGCCAACAGGTGTTGACAGTTGAATCTGTTGCAGTTAATGTAATGGCTACGCATGTGAGGGACCTGCTGACAGTACTGCAGTAACCTGTTCTGTATGTATGAGCCTGGGGTAGTACACAACATTCAGCTAACATGTCTGAGGGCTACCTGTCTATGACAAGGGGTATGTAAGCAAGGTGACACTGTGCGACAATAGTGTCAGTCACACACTGTGGCATGCATACACACCTGAAACATGTACATATGAAGCTGTACCTTGCCTATGACGTGGTCAGTGTATCCCCACTCTGACATAATCCCTCTTGGGAATGCCTGCAGAGCCACAGCCTGCAGATACACAGACACCTGGGACATAAACAGAATACAACATGTCAGACTACATTCAGTCAGTGATACTAACAGCAATAATGCACCCTGGGTAATAAGGTACATACATCTGTATGTGTACCCATAAGAAATGCAAGCAGACAGCACCTTACATAGGATTGCATACCTACACTGTAATATATTCACCCTGTGCATCAGACCCATATTAGCATGTCCCTGCATCAATGGTATGGATGACAGGGATGTGGCACAAGTATCATCATGTGCACAGGGTGTTGTGTGTGTTTGCCAGAGGCCTAGGCTGGGCCATACAGTTGACATCATGTGTGTGTGTGTTTGGAGGGGTATCCAATAGATGGGCTGTGCGGAGGTGCTGTGTGTGTCTAGAGGTGACCTACCTGTGATACAGATATGTGTGTGCATGTATGCACACAGTCATGCCACATGGCAGCCCTACACAGGGGTACATTGGACAGTTGTGGACCTTACATGGCAGTGTGTCCAGGTCACCATCTCCAGGCATAGACACGGGAACTGGTCCTGCCAGGGGTATCACTGACACCACTAGAGCTGAAGGCTAGATGCACTACTCCTTCCTGATGGTGACAGCTGTCCACTGGATCTGTGCCCCTGACAGGACAGGACCATGTGGCCATGGTCTGCTCCAGTGTGATGTGGATGGCAACCCCCCTTTGGTAGTACTGGTGTCACTGCCACTAAGGGAGTGGGACGGTGCATGGCCCCATACACTCTCAGCTGTTGTTGGTGATGATCTCCATCCATGTGGACAATGCCCACCTCCCACCACATGCTCTATCACAGACATGCCATTGTTGGGGATTGCCAAGGTCTCACCCCAGCATTTATTAATTACCTCAGTATTTTGATGTGTGGACCCAACAAGGTCATGTATGTCACCATGTACATCAGGGAGAGTTGCATCCACCAACCTGAGTATTTGTGTGTTGTGGCATTCACTATGTGCCTGTGTATCCATGACACCCTGGAACATGTGTCACGTGACTCCTTCTGTAGCAATTGCAACAGTGGCCCAATGACCAGCATTCCTCTTGCAAGCACCCATGTCCATCCACCTGTGTGGGACCTTGCCTGCACTCGGGCTATGACCAGTGTCTACACTCACACCTGCAAAGTCACTACACTAGCCTGTTCAATGCCACCACCTGCTAACTGTCCATCATCTGTGGCCACTGGTGATGGGGTATATGAGGGAATTGTCACTGGGTGCAGCAATGGTGTACACAAGAGCAGGATGCCAACTAATGGCACAGATTCAGTCCCTGACAACCCCACCTCTACCTCACTATTCATATCATCATTGTCAGAGTCTGCAGAGATAATGACATCAGTTTCCAAAACGGGGGGAAGCAAACCTCATCACAACCTGTGAAGGGAAGACAACATATGTACATTAATACCTGTACTTTTATGTTGGCTGGTACTGACACACACACACACACACACACACACACACACACACACACACACACACACACACACACACACACTTACAGGTGAGGTGGCACAAATTTGTTACACAGACCACACATTACCCTCATGGTGGCATGCATGACACATGGCCCTCAACATTATGTATTGCAGCCAGTTTTACTACATGTTACTGACAATATAGAGCTCTGGGATATGTGATTAGTATTAATATATTACTGTTCACCTGTATAGCACAGTGGTAAGTATTACAGCACATACCTCACAACTGTACATATCCTCACAGGATGTGTAGCAGTCTGGCTCATATGTTTTCTCTCTTTCTCATAGCCACTGTGCTTCTCTGATACATAAGTGGGATGATATGAAGAGTGACATCACTGATTAATGACATATATGTGAGTGTCCCACCTCCAAACAAGCAGTGAATCTATAGTCATACAATTCCTGTTACACCATCAACCTTCTAAGCTTACAGTGGATATGATAAGTGTACACAACCCTGTTAACATGCCATGTTCTTGTAATATACAAGATGAGATCACAATAATGCATCCAAATATGTTACCCACCTTTCATATGGCATATGACCTGTGCAATCCAATTGATAAACAAACACGTGTTACATGTAAAATATAATGACTGTAATATGTACAATATGGTGATTGCATAAGTGTGCACACCCATATAATGATACATTATTGAAGCACGTTGTATGTGGCTTACAGCATTCACTCTTCTTGTGAAGGTGTCCATCAGCATGGCACATCCTGACTTGACATTATTTGGCCACTCTTCCACGCAAAGGTCACCCAACTTTGTCATATTGCAAGGGCAGCTCATGTGCACAGCCCTCGTCAGGTCACACTGGGGTTTTTCTGTCTGGTGTAGGTGTAGGCTCTGGCTGGGCCAATCCATAACCATGCGTGTGTTCAGGTGGAGCCATTCTTTGGTAGCTTTGGATGTAGCTTTAGTTCTTTGTCATATTGAAGGCTGACACACCTCCTCATCCTTAGTGTTCTTGCAGATGTTTGATGGAGTTTGGGCAGACATGGGTGTTATTCGGAAATGTTTAGAATTCCCACCACCATTACTACAGGCCCTGTTCTGGCTTTGGAATGGTATCCCCACAGCAGGCTACTGCCACCAGTGTGATTCACCATGGGGATGTTGGTCTTCAGTTTGTGAGAGGTGTTGCTTGTCACCACACATACCTTTTGGAATTGTGGCAGTGAGGTTGATCCATAGTTTCATTACACCATAACACATTTCCTCACCTGGCTTTGGGAGATGTGATGTGCTGTATTGCAATTTGTATCCACCCATGGATGTTTTTTATGTGTGGGGAAATGCTTCCATCTTCTGACCCTACTCCATAGGTCAGACATATGCAGAATACTGGAGAGTGTTCTCACAGGTAGTATACAACACCAGTACTAGCAAGAGATTCATGCAACTCCCTTGGTGTTGCTGTATGTCCCCTGGCAACCTCCCTGACAAGGTCTTGACATGTGGTGTCATCATTTTTGAAGGGATGTCAGGTTCTTTTCAACAGCACTGTTGTCCCATATTCAATCCACCTTTTGACAACGTCTCCACTGTGTTCCATGGTGTATGCAATGCTGTGGTGATGCTGTTCTACCCTACTCTTGACTGATACCTTTCAAATATGAGATCCCTTTGCTGCTTTGTAAGCTGTCTGCAAGCCATGGCTGTTGCTGTTGAAGGCAACTGAGCATGTCATGATTATCCCACTTGGACAGCAAACTGTCATTTGGTGTTACTCAGAGTGCCTTTACTCGATGGCAGGTGTGTACCCAAGCAGACCGTATCCTGTCAGTGCATCACAAGCTGCTGCAATAACATATTATTTGAAGGGTGTGCATATATATGCATCCAGCTTATTGCCAGGTTTGTATACTCCATATTTGGTGGCCAACAGATTGGTTGGTTTTACAGGTGAACTGTTCATGTCATAGGTCACACAACAGTTTGGGAAATGTGTGGACTGACATATTGTGGTCTCAATTTGTATATAAATATATATATATATATATATATATATATAAATATATATATATATATATATATATCACAAACACCTGGCATCTTAACAGGGGTGTGTACCCTGTTTGTATCCACTATATGACAATAATGTTTCACACATGTCCCTACCTTAGGCCATTTGATCTCCTGTTTTGTTGGTCTCTGTCCAGAGGTCTTGCACTGACAGGGCATGAGGTATGCTACAGGGATGTTACACTCTCATCAGATAGGCCCCTGTGGTGACCACTGTGATGCAATGCAGTTTACTCCAACACAAGTGAACATGCATATAAAGCAATATGGTTATGAGTGACAGTTGTGTGCATGGTACATTGCATGGCCTTCACATGCCTGGGGTATTGGCAAACCACAACAGAACAATTGCATACTCACCAGCTGCAAGCTGCCATCCCACATGCAGACCAGAGGGACCTAGGTAGTTGGGGGAGGGAAGTATTGTCAGCAGACCCACATGTGGCATTGGTACAGGATGGATGCAGCATGTCTGCACATTTACAGTACAATCCCCAATACTACACAACTTGCTGTCCTTCACCATAGATGTGCACGTCTGTGTATTAGAAAACCCCACCCACAACTGCAATCTGACCTGACACATGCAGATAAATACTCTACAATTACAAGTTTGTCTGCTACACTAGTCTAGTAATCTACACTGGGGCCTTACCTGCACACTCCACATCCATTGTCTGGATGAAATCCACCTACAGTATTTGTGAGGGTCTGTACTCTGATGTTGTACTGGGCTGGTTGCCCCAAGGTACCTGAGGAGCTCCCCAGTGGGGTGTCAGTGGGGCTGCAAGGTCAGGCCCACACCTGTGGCTGTGTGGTCCATGGCCACTGCAGCAGCCCTTTGCCAGGCATGGTGTATGAGGTCACTTTCACAATGCTGGACCTGCTCAATATGTACATGCGTGCAGGCCAACATCATTTACCCTGTGGACAAGGTCATCCCACATGCCGGTCTTCTCCTGCAGATGTTGCTGGCTAAAGCCAAACATTATGGCATGGTTCTGTAGTATGGCTTCTATGACTATATTTGTCTCAGCCACTGAGAAAGTTGACCTTTGCTGATGCGACATTACACCTGAAAGACATAAAAAAAAAAAAGGAAGCACATCACAGGAACTCATACATTTGGCAACAGTATGTACAGATGCTGTACAGCTACATTGAATAGCAGTAGCCACCACTCACATCCACGCCATACCCCTGCACTGTATCAGCACTGTATCTGCTTGCATTGCACTTCTGGTCCTGAAGTGTCATATTCCCCCCAAATGAGGGCTAGTTAATTTCATACTCCTGTACTCCTCATTCATGCATGCGTTGAGGGATGATATTGGCCATCTTCCATGCAAATGGGGTGCGAATGGTGCCAAGGCATAGTGTGGCTACATTGTGTAATGGAGCTGGGAGCACATGCCTGAGTTCATGTAGGATACAGACAGAGATTTTATCAGGTGCCATGGATTCTAACGTTTGTTGCCTTTCATTAGGCAATATGTACCTGATCACTGGTGATGAGGGGAGGGGTGTGGGTGCTGTGCATATCCAGCTATAGTGCTGCTGAGCCAGGGGGTGATGTTTACCCTAAACCTTTCTGCAGCAGGTTACCTATAGCTATGTTGTGTGTGTATGTGGTCTGATTAGCCACCATTACAGGGTGGGTTGGTTTGTTGCCTCAGAGATTGCAGATATATGTGAAGATGGGCTTGTGATTGGCTTTGGTGGATGTGTCCAATATGTACTCATAACTAGCTTTACAGTACTCCACCTGTGACCTTATATGCTTGACCAGACAAAGGCTGACGATGCCAAGTTGGTGCATGCTCCTGATTTGCCCTGTACGGCCAATATTAGGGACTAAGTCTGTGGTTTGTGTATTGCTGCTGTCCACCACAGGTGTTCAGCCTACCTTGGGGGTGGGGGCTGATGTCCTGTTGGGTATTGCTGAGGCCATAAAGCTATGTAGGTGCCCAAATAGTATTGTGTAGTGGACCTGGACACAGCTGCTGGTTCTAACATATGGAATGCCCTTCATGTGGGCCTTGCCCATTTCCCTTATCTGTGTGGGGGACATTATGGAGGTGTGGGGGCTACAGCTTCAAAGATAGTAGGTGGAAATACTTCACAGGACAGGACATGTGGTGATAGCTCAACAACATGGGGGACAAGGCTCCAGAATTTGGTACAGATTGTATGTCATTATTGCTGTTATACACATGGGGGTTGCTACATTGACAGGGTTTGTCTGGACATGCATTAACTGGGTAAGTTGACATCTGACAGTGATATGCTTCTGACATACCTTTCAACTGGCATGTTGTCCACAGACTGGTCAGATGTTTGCCTATTATGCTTGGTCTGTTCTTCAAGCAACATCTGTTTTATGGGGTTGGTAGGATAATGTGAAGCTTGTAGTCAGTAAGTGTTGTAATCCATTGGTGTTCCAGACATCATATCCCTCATTGATGCGATGTTACAACAATACATGTAACAGCAGCTACTGTTTCAGTTTGTAACACCATTATGTGTGTTATGTCTTTCTTTCCAGTGCCTTGTCCCACAAGTATGCCATGCATTGTCCACATGTCCTGCACTACGAGGTGTAGAGGTATGGTATATCAGTAATTACCAACTGCACTCCACTTATCATGTCAATGATCTGGCAAACTCCTGGCCATGGTATGCAGTGGTGACCAGGGTTGTGGGTCCAAACCCTGGTAATTCTGTGGAAATCTGGACATATGACTGTTATATCTGTCTGGCCATTGTGAACAGACTGCTAAGACTGTGTAGCAGTATTGTGTGCATATGTTTGTTGGGCTGGGTAGGGAGACTAACAGCTGTGAGTGCAATGCATCCTTTACCTATCTGACTCCGCATACTGCTACAGCTGGTGGTGGTCTGTCAGTTCCATAGCTTGTAGGAGCTGACTGTGAAATGTCATGTAACACCTTAGGAATCCCAGTACACTATGAATTTGGGCAGTATATATGGGGTACCGTGTGAGTGGCAAATGGTATGTGGTTGCTCACACAATATTATACTGTCATGTTGAGTATGTTTACTGGTATGTCATTGTGACTGTGGTGCACTTGTTTGGGGGTATGCACTTTCACACCAGTGTCTGTTTTCCATTAATGTTACATCCATGTAGTGCCTGCTATATTTGCTAATGCATGTGTGCAGCCCCAGATCTGGACCTAGGTAGTGTTATGTCAGTCTGATTGTAGTCTGGACATTGCTCAGAAGCTCAGTGGAGTTTTCCTAATGTTGTGCTATGTCCACATATTCATAGGATGTCCAGTCGTGTGGCCAATATCCTTGGTCTGGTCCCCATAACTGTTAGTATGCATGACACATCAATGAGATGATGTAGTGATTGAGGTCAGTAATTAATGAGATGCAACTGAGTCCTAGAATTGTGATATTTCAGTGGATATATGTTAGGACATACACTGTTACTACATGAACATTTTCAGCTTATCTACTGACATATTTTGGACATGTCCATATTTTCATGCCTTTGTCTCCCCACTTTGTCAGGTTTTATCCACATTCATTGCACTAAGGGTTTCTGAGCATACTGCTGTACTGCCAGATTTTTCACAGGATGTCCAGATATTTGGATCATACTTTTGTTCAGTTCCACAATTTATTTCTATTTGTCTGGTAAATCACGGTGATGATCCAAGGATTTATGTCAGTAAATAAATGACATGACATTTCAGTTTCCCTCATTATATATTTCAGTAATTGTCCAGTAAAACACACACTGTTGCTGTAACACGTCTTCATTTGTAACACAAATTTTGAAATATGTCTCTATATGTGGCCTATTCACACCCCCCTTTACAGTCATTGTACAGGTTCCTTGCACTAACAGGTTGAGAGGGATGGTTCTGAGATATAAATGCACTGCATGTTATATACATACATACATACATATATATATATATATATATATATGTGTATATACATATATATATATATATATATATATATATATGTATATATATATATATATATATATATATATATATATATATATATATATATATATATATATATATATATATAAATAACATTTTTTTATTTTCCTTCCTTTATATTTTTATATATTTTTATCTATATTATGACTGTACGTTTACATATATATGTTTCATCAGATATATATATATATATATATATATATATATATATGTGTGTGTGTGTGTGTGTGTGTGTGTGTATGTATGTCTATATACAACACACAAAAGGTTCCACAAAGCTTTCTCCCTAATGTTGTATGCCTCTATTGTGTGATATGTTTGAAAAAGCAACATTACCTTTTGCAGCTCAGCTGGTATGGTGGTATAGTTCTCTGTCTATAGTGTTCAGGGTCATGGGTTCCACACTTGCAGCTGCTGTGTTTTAATGTTAAATGACCTGAATGCATGATATGTTTGTTAAAGTACTACTGTTTCACTCAAGTCAGATGGTATAGTGGTATGATGCTTTGATTGTAGAGGGTAGTAACCTGGGTTTGAGACTTGACAGCACTGACTATTTTGTTGCTGGGCAGAACAAGGTCTGATGGATACAGACTGATTAAGGCCCATCTATGCATATTATACTTATAATGTTATATTTAAGCAATAACCCATGGCTTGGTGTTGGTCATGCTAGATTTACCCACAGTCAGTGTGGTATGGTCATGAGGGCAAAGACCAAGTGACCAAGCAATGCCAACCATGGGTAAATCCAGCATTGTTCACACCCAGCCATGGGTTATTGCTATTATACAATGACATTATTTAAGAAAAACAATGCTTACCTTTCTTATATAATATCATTGTATCATGCCTCTGTGCTGCCCTTCCGTGGTTTTTCAGTATCTTGGGGCATTTCTGATGTACTGTGCATGCATAAGGGACGTGTTCCCACACTTACACAGTACATCAGTGCTATGTAGAGGTGGCAACAGAGATGGGGAGATCTCCATTGCTTTTTTTAACATAGCTCGGTATGTTATACGAGTTGAAGAACTCGTATAGCATAGTGAGATATATTTAAAAAAGCAACAGAGATCTTAATTTCTCTGTTGAAAGCATTATCTCCATTGCTTTTTCTAATAATATCTCGCTATGTTCTTCAACTCGTAACACATAGCAAGATATGTTAAAAAAGCAACAGGGATCTTCATTTCTCCATTGCTATCTCTGCAGACAAGAAAAAAGAAAAAAACAGGAGATATACAAATGGAAAATGTCCAGGCAACCAGACCTTTTTCCATCAGTATATTCTCGGATTTACAATGGGCACTCTGTTTGGGCTGACCATTTAACGTACTCATTTTTGTATGTTAATGGCCAGTCATTGTATAATATAACATAAATATTTAAGTACACATTTCAATTTTACATTTATGTTCCATGACATGCCCCTATGTGCTTTTATTACATTAGATTCTTGTGTGACTATACTGTATGGGGCATGTGTGTTTATATGGGAGTTTCACATCTTTTATACACTGACATCTCACATTTGGAACTGCTACACTACCCTCATTAACAAAAAATAGTTGCTACATAATTTAAGTTTACTAAACTAATTTTAACACTGTTTTCACATGAGAAAAGAACCTATCTTGGGACTTGAACGCCTGTATGTAAAGCTGTAACTCTAACCACTACGCTATGTTGGCTTGGAAATTCACCTCTCTATTTTCATTTAGCTCCTCTGAGATGTTTAAGCTGTGATGTACACTCCTACTTAGCTACACTTAAACATTCCTTAGGGCATTAAAAACAAGGATATATTATTATTATTATTTTTTATAGGTAATATGGGCGTGCATTGTGGTGTTCTGACAACTACTTGGGACTGTATTTGTGACATAATGACAATGATTGGGCTTTCAGGATTCTGTGCATGTTTCATGCTGATGCATGACATGTTCTCTATGGACTATCCTGCTTTGTGGGGCTGTGCTTGTGCTTATTTACGTTTGGGGGAGTTTTCCCCTGTTATGTGTGCGTACCTCTCAACCTCTTAGAACAAGAAATCTGGACATAGCCATAAATGAAAGTGGGACAAAGCCCCAAACATAGGGAAACCTTTTAAATATTGCTCTTGCCAACTTAGAAATTGAATAGAATAACAGGCTTTGCAGTTGCATGAATTTTCTGAAGGGTATAATGCCTGAGACTGAAATGTCTCTCATTATTTTCCAACTTCGGACTTTAATGATTTTACACTAATTTGCCAGAAACCATTCTTTTATGGAGAGTGGACCAAATATATAAGGCTAAAATCTGGAATTCTGTGAGAATCTGTACGGTACACATTTTCTGCTTCTGCAGGATGCAGAAGTGCCTTACGATGCTTTAGCAATACAGGGGTGTGTCACAGCTTCTGTGACACACCCCCTGTATTGCCTTCCTCTTTGCTGATTTCATTTCAGTGTCCTACATTTCAGTGTCCGCAGACACTGAAATACTGGCATAATATTAGAGCTATACTCTAATATTATGCCAGCACAGCTTAGAAAGTGCTGTACAGCACTTTCTGAGCACAGAGTGCACTGCACGGACACCCCCCCTGCATTCCTACACAGATCATGTCCGTGTAGAGAATACAGCAGCATGCCTTCATTAATATGCAAGGCGTGCTGCTGCTCTACATGGGCATGATCCGCTCCGTGCAGGAATAACACTATTCCCGCATGGAGCTTAATGAATCTGGGGGCTTATCTTTTCCTTTGCATCTAAAAAAAAAAACTTGGTTTTAGTCTGGTTGCAATGGCTTTAAGATATAATTCTTAAAAATGTTTCAAGACAATGGTTAGCACTTTGTAAATTAAAGCAAACTTTCATACATATCCATAAAATAAATCTTAATTTGTTTTCTTTGTATTAAACAAATGTATTTGTTTTAAGTCTGAATGCACAAGTTTTAAGATGCCTATGGGGGTGTTGGAGGCTGGAGATATTTACTTGTTTTAAAATATTCTTGGCAAGTGAAATTTTCCAGTTCTCTTGGCAGTTAACTTTCCCTATTTTTAGTAATATTTACATCATTTTCTATATTTTTCCTTGTTTTTGAGTGCTGAGTTTTTGCAATGTATGTCTCTGATAGACACTGGCAACCTGTAAGTGGTTCATCTCTCAGGTCCCTGCTTGTAAATGTTGCATCTCTCAAGCCCCTGCCTACACTTATCAAGAGGACCAGAACTTGTCAAAGATTTGGGATGCATGGCTAGGCTTAAAAAAGCCCTTGTTGTTGTTAGCCTAGTAAACACCTACGAACCCTTAAACTCTTTCTTTAATTGCGCCAAGTCTTTTGCGTTTCTAATACCATAATGGGAATGGACCCCATTCCTAAGTTAAAATATGATTAAAGTTCATGAAATTAGTATTGTTTAAATCTTTGATATTATTCAGAAGTGGTCTTTGCAGCATCTGCAATGTGCCCAATAATGACTCCTTCTGCAATTTATACACAGTTACATGTATTGCTAACATATCTAAGTATAACTGAAAATTCTTTTTTATAACACCCATTCCTCATACGATACTGGACTTATCTGGGTATCTTTCTTCCACATTGCACTCATTTCTGCCTGCAAAGCTTGGTATTGTATAACTTTGTGTCTCTCTGTATGTAAGGCAATGCAGTCAGTGGGTGTAGCAATTTCAGTGATCAATGCTACTTTTGTCTTCTTTTCATGGACTATTATATCTGGTTTTCTCTCATCTATTTTTTGAACTATTGGTAATGGATGATCCCATGTGATATAAACTTCATAATTTTCTACGATGCATTGTGGCTCATGTTTCCAATGTTTTTCAGCTACTTCAATATTATGTATTTATAAACATAGAGATTAACAGCCCAACGGATTAACGCACTTACACCATAGAATTCAAGATAAGTCATAAATAAAACATCAGATAAATCGTGCAGTTCAATCTCAAAGTGTTCAATCAGATTGAAACAAGTCCAGTATAAATCCAAGTTGTTTATTATATTCACTAAAATTGTCAGATCTTAGCATTCTCCAGTTTAAATCAATGATTTATATAGTGTTGTCATTAATTACTAATTGAAGCAATTGATAAGAAAAATGATGCGTTCAAACATTTAAAAATAAGATAAAATGACATTTTATCTTATTTTTAAATGTTTGAACGCATCATTTTTCTTTTCTTATATAATTGCTTAATTGCCATCAATTGCTTCAATTAGTAATTAATGACAACACTATATAAATCATTGATTTAAACTGGAGAATGCTAAGATATGATGAAGCTAATTTTAGTGAAAGCGCTCATCTCTGTTTTTTGTCTTGTTAGTCCGAATATAATAAACAACTTGGATTTATACTGGACTTGTTTCGAATCTGATTGAACACTTTCAGATTGAATTGCACTTGGATTTATCTCACATATCGTTTTTATGGAAACCACTTGGCGCACAAGTACCTGATGTTTTATTTATGACTCTACTTCAATATTATGTTTGCACAATCTCCAATGCAACTGGTCCCTCTTCTATACTCCTCAAGCAGTGACATTTCTTGTATTAATTGCTTTATAGTTTTCTCTATTTGATACTTCCATGATGGCATTTGATTTCTCCCCTTCCTTTCCCTTAGTACCCTGTGGTTTTGTGGTAGAACTTTATCTGTTATTAATTTAGATGCACAGTAATATATCATAATTAATTATCTTATATCACATGAATCTCTATGGACAACCTAATTACTGTGTTTGTTTGTTTTATCAAACTTCTAACGTTTTGGGTTTTATTGATTTTCTATAGTCTATTTCTTTCATTGATCTTAATATGTTTGTCCATTTCTACTAAATCAAGCAACTCTTTTCTTAGATCATTTTCATCTAAACTGAAGGCACATTCTTTGTTCTCCATTTCCTGCAGGCATTCTCTAGAAAGTTCTAGAGCATCTTCCTGTGCCACATTTTCTTCAGTTTCATCCTGTGTTATCTGTTCCTCTTTCATAAGGAAACTCCTGGCCTACCACTCTACAATACTTTCTGCATCAGAGTTGCCACAGTTTCCTGTTCCTTCTCTTGCTATACAACTCCAACTGAAAATTTGTACTGGTTTCCTGTGAAAAGATTCAAAATATCTTCATATGGCAACCGATTGGATGTTTTCCGGTCCACTGGCTTCTCCTAAGTTTGGGGATCCATTGCTGTATCCTGCTGTGCTCTTATCTGAGTTAGATTTTCTACACTAAATCCCTCACTTTGTAGGTAATCCATAACCTCCGTTTCTATTTCTTTAACTTCCCTGTTACTAATCCTCTTTTCTACTTTTTTTCTTTGTTTTCTTATTTTTTTGTTTTATAAAATTTTCCATGTCCAGATCCTTTTGCAAGTATTTCCCTTCAAATATCTTTGGTGCTACTCTTTTTGTATTGATTAGTTTTGCTTTCTCCTTTGCATAAATATTGCATCAAATTAAATCTTCACTAGTAACCAAAAAAAAACAGCCAGGCAGCAGCAACAGTAGTCCAATGAAGGTCTCTCCCTCAGCAGTGTACCAGGATAACAGGAAAAACACAGCTCCCAACAATACAAATTGAATAAAACTTTATTTGATTGAATTGCTTTTCATTTCACCATGTGAAACTTCTTCAGAATAATAATCTACTTGTTGTTCTTAAATACACATGGTGGGCTGGTACAAATTTTAAATCAACCATTTCATTGGATACTAGTTTGAAACAATTAACTTGAGTAACCATAGAAAATCACAGAATTTTAAAATATAAAGTGCATGTTTTTTATATTACATAAAATAACCATTTTAAAAATATACACTTTGAAAATATGTATACTCATCTCATGAATACGGGTTTAAATATTTTATTTTGTGATCTAGTGTAAACGAAAAAAACATGCAAAAAAGTGCATCTATTAGGTCTACTATATTTTATTTATGTTCCTACACCTACACCAGTGCTCTCAATTTTAAACCAGAAACAATAGAGGGGCAGTCATTTAACCCTGGATTGGTGCAGGTGTTAAGTTGGGAGTTGCCATATTAACTCCCGAAGCTTTAACAGGGTCTACCAGTATGTAAAAATGCACAGTTTAGATTTTGGGTTATTGAGCAAGTGAAACCTTCTGGGAGGGGACTGGGATGCCTGGTTAGAGCTTTGGGAGTTAATATGGCAACTCCAACTTGACGCCTGCTTCAGTCCATCCAGGGTGTACCAACCCACCATGGGTATTTAAGAACAACAGTGAGTAGATTATTTATTCGGAAGAAGTTTCACATGGTGAAACAAAAAGCGCTCCAATCAAATAAAGTTTTATTCAATTTGTATTGTTGGGAGCTTTGTTTTTTTCCTGTTATCCTGGTACATTTCTGAGGGATAGACCTTCATTGGACTACTGTTGTTGCTGCCTGGTTGTTTTTTGGTTACTAGTGCAGTCTTTTCTCGATGCAGCTGTTCACTTTGTGTTTTGCTATCGTATTAAATCTATTTTTCTTTCCCATGTCCATATTTCTTCTTCAGATTTCTCCTGCTCCTTCTTACTTAGGAGACTTGCTGTTTCATCATGTTGTGATGTAACCTGTTGTAGACTTTCTGCACTATGTCCTTCACTCCATAACCTCATCTTTTATTTTTTTGGCTTCTACTTTACTAACAGGATCATAGGAGATTACTTGGCTATCAACCTGGAGGTCATTTTAAGCCTAGTCATTTCATCCCAATGTAATACCATAGAATTGTTAGTCAATACACAAGATTGTATTTAATGATGACTGCCCATGTCCAGGAGGATTGTGGCTCATTCCCCATTAAGAATTTATGGTGCTCCATCCATTCATCCAGGTTCCTCCTGAACAGTGTCATAGAGGTGCTCTGTTTCACATGAATTGGTATCCTGTTCCAAAGACATGGCAGTCGCTGGGAGATAAATCTATCCCTCCAGCATGGCCTATTTAAGTTGCAGGCCACATTTAGGTCAATGGCATGGGTAGTCCTAGTCTGATTTGATTTACAGATATGCAGTAAGTTAATTAGGTTTCAGTCTTGGATTGCTCTTTATGGATTGTCCGTTCTACATTCTTTCTTTGTAATCCTATTTTTTTATTGTGAAATTTGCCATATAAGGATGCCTTTGTCTGTATTTCTCTTTGAATATCTTTTGGGCTGCCTTTTTTGTGTTGATTAATTTAGCTTTCTTCTTTGTATAAGTATTGCACCATATCAGATTTCTCTCTTTCTTCCCAATGTCCATATTTCTTTTTTATACCTTTCAAAAGTCTCTAGATTTTGTTCTTTATATTTATGCACTTCCTGAATCACATATTTTTCCAAATGGCCCAAGGTTTCTTGGTCTATATAATGTTTTCCATAAATCTGTTGCATTAATGAACACAATTTTTTATTTGAAGATTATGACAGTTTTTTTCTTGTGGAAGTAGTTTTCTTTCTTCTAATTTCTTTCTTAACCTTTTTGTATTTCTTCTGTCTGAAATGTCTGGGCTTCTTACAAAATAATAGCAATACATAATTTCTTTTTTATCTCCAATAGTCCACTCTATCATCTTTATGGCTCTTTTTTGGCCTATCAGTTTTTGTGATTTTTGTGGACTGCTCCTTCCTTCTACATCAGGGGGGCATCCTCCCCCTGGGCCTGACCTATCCCCATTTTTGGAATGTTTCTTTGCCTCCAGGATTCTACAATGTAATTTCTTCCAGTCCTGGCACCAGTGTGCCTACCAGGATTGGGCACTTTTTTATCCTTGGTCTTGTGCACCCAGCTATCTTTTTTTATATATTTTAACCTACTTCCATCCAAAATATATGCTATATAAAATACAGACTATATATCAGTATTGTCTTGGTGAGATTTTTTGAAAAAACAGCATCCACCTTGTGAAGGTACTCACCAAGACTTGAGGAGGAGTTAAATTCCATCAGTACTACTCTCTTTTGCTTGCTGACTTATCTCTCCATTCGGATCCCTTTCTCCATATGAACTTTTTAAAATTTCTCTAAGTCTTTTGGGTTTATAATACCATGATGGGAATGGACCCTATTCCTAAGTCAAAGTATGATTAAAGTTCATGAAACTAGTATTGTTTCAATTTTTGATGTTAGCCAGAAGTGCTCTTTGCAGCAATGACTCCTTCTGCAATTCAAACAGAGTTACATGTATCGGTAACATATCTATGTACTATTGTAAACTCTGTTTTATTTGCTCCTACTACTATTGGAGCTATTTGGATATCCTTCCACATTTCCCTCATTTCTGCCTGCAAATCCTGTTTTTTTGTCTTTGTGCCTCTTTCTATGTAAGACACTGTAGTCACTAGATGTAGCAGTTTCAATGATCAGTGCTACTTTTATTTTATTTTCATGGGTTACTATATCTGGTTTTCTTACATCTATTTTTTGAACTGTTGGTAGTGGGTGACCCCATGTAATATAAACTTCATCATTTTCTATAATGCTCTGTGGCTCATGTTTCCACTGTTTTCAGCTACTTCAATATTATAATGCTTGCACAATCCCTAATGCAACAGTCTTGCCACATTATTATGCCTTTCAGTATGCAGGCCTTCTGCCATTAATATATCACAACCAGCAACAAGATGTGCAACTGTTTTCAATTCTGTTTTACAAAACCTACATTTGTCTCTTTCTCCCACATGTTCAATGGACTTTGTAAAACAACATGTATGTAGCCCACTATCATGGGCCACCAATATTAAACTTTCGTCTTTTGGTTTAAATTCACCTCTTCTTAACCATTCCTGCATTCGATCCTGATTAAAATGAGGTTGTTCCAAGAGTTTTCTATACTTGCAACTATACATATGCATTTTCCACATTTTTTACCTTCTCATCTGATCCTTCAACTTATATTCTTCTTTTGTTTTTGGCACATTCAGTTGCTGCCTGATTTTAATCTACTTCTGATCTGATTTCCATTCTAACTTGACACCAATATGCTTCTGCTAAACAAAGCAGAGAAGTCATCTTAGACTTATTTTTCTCATGTTTTAAAACTTTCACAATTTTTGGGTCTTGTGACATCAGCAGATATGTATGCAGTCCCATGATTCCAGATCTATAGATCTATACATGTACAGTTTTGAGGAGGCCCATACCTCATTTAGAAGGGGGAGTATATAATTGTGGTATTTATAAATCATTTGATGAACATGAAGCATCCTTCTTGTATTCCTGTCCAACCTATCCAACACCTTTTTGGGACAGCCAGTCACTCCAAACTGTAAGTCAGCACAGGAAGAGCACATTGGTTTATAGATTGGACTTTGTTCCTAGATGTCAATGCTGTCTTTAGGATTAATTTAAGTCTTCTAAAATATTCCTTACTAAGTTTTATTCGCATTTGTTAATGTTTTATTGTTAATCCTTCATCAGTTCCCAAATATTTATTAAGTCCCTCTTGCTCAAGTTCTTTTATATCATATTCCTCTCCCAAACTGATGTTTTCTAGGTGCTGCAGCTTTCCTGCTTTAAATGTTGCTTTTGTACATTTATCAAGACCAAATGAAATTCCTATATCATCTGAAAAAATTTTGACCACCTGCAGTTGTACTTTCAGTTTTTCATCTGATGAACTGTACAACTTTAAATCATCTACAAAAAGAAGATGAGAAGTCTTTACACTTTGTTGTTTTCTTTATTTCCAGTGCACCTACTAGGATTGGGCACTTTTTTATCTTGAGTCTTGTGCTTTCAGCTATCTTTATTATTTTTAACCTACTTCTGTCCATGATATATGCTATATAGAATACAGTCTATATATCAGTGTCGTCTTGGTGAGATTTTTTGAAAAACAGCATCCACCTTATGAAGGTACTCACCAAGACTTGAGGATAAATTCAGTTCCAGCAGTACTACTCTCCTTTGCTTGCTGACTTATCTCTCCATTCAGATTTTGTAAAAAACAGGGTCCAGCTTATGAAGGTACTCATCAAGACTTGAGAATGATTTCAGTTCCAGCAATACTACTCTCCTTTGCTTGCTGACTTATCACGCAAATTAAAAGTCATGTTGCTAAATGCTAGGAGTCTAAACATGAAACTGCACTTATTGCAAGCATTCTTAACCCTGGAAAATGCTGACATTTATGCAGTCACAAAAACCTGGTTCAAAGCTGCAGAGAGCACCCCAGCCTTACCTGGTTTCTCATCCTATCATACATTCAAACTCCAACCTGTCGGCAGAAAAGCCAAAGGAGGTGGAGTTTCAAAATATATTAAAGACACACACACCCCTCCAGGCTGGTCAAACAGTATGACACACAGGAGGCACTCCAGGTGCAGTTAACCTTTGACAAGACCCTATTCAAATCATAGTTAGCTGCAGGCCCCCATATTTGACTCAAGATGCCCACCCCACCTATCTGGACCTCTTTGAATCTATCAAGATTCAACCCTTTACCCTGATCCTGGGTGACTTTAACTACCCAACCATAGATTAGAAAAACTTCTCATGCCAGAACACAAATGCCCAGCGATTCCTCAATTTTATCAGTGCAAATATCATGGAACAGCTAGTCAATGCCCCCACAACAGGTGATAATATCTTGGACTTGGTATTAATCAACATGAGTAACCACTGCAGCAACCCTAGAGTACCATCCTCCCTGGTAAGCTCTGACCATAAAGAGGTCACTTTTGAAGTCACCATCTCCCCTGACCCCCCTCTAGCTAGGGCTAAACAAAAAAACTTCTCCAAAGTTGATTATAACCTCCAGAGGGATGGTATAAACAGCTTCACAGCCCCCGCCCTCTCTGCAGGAACTAGCCCCAATGTCTAAAGTTACACCAAAGTACTATATGAGCATTTATACAGATGCATGGAATCAGGAATACCCGACAGGACAAAATCATCTTCTGCAAGGAAGAGTAAAGTGATCTGGTGGACATCTGCAATAAATAAACTATATAACAAAAGGAAAAAATTGCTGTCTAGCACCACGAAGGAGCAGCTTTCCAATAGGAAGCAATCTCTCCTTAGCCTGAACAAGCAAACAAGAGCACTAGTGAAATCCTCTAAAGCCAATTTCAAGTCCAAATTGGCCACATCTGCTAGAGATAATCATAAGGCCTTCTTCACATATGTCTGCAATCTCAAAGGAAGCACCCAGATCTGTTCAAAACTGGTGTCAAGGATATCACATGCATAAATGCTGTAGATATAGCCAATCTACTGGCTGACAGATTCAGTGAAAACTTCACCCCTCTCTCCCCTCTTCAATAAATCAGGACATCTCCAGTAGCTGCCCCATCTCCTTATCTGTAGGGAACAGGTCATCACTGCCCTCTCAAAGGCAAAAAATACAGCCTCCATGGGACCCGATAACATCCCAGGCTGCATTCTACATGAACTAAGGCATGAACTTGCCGCACCATTATGCACCCTATTCAACCAAAGCCTGAGTACCGGCTTTGTCCTAGCCGAGTGAAGGACAGCCATGGTCATCCCTTTACACAAAGGTGGAGTGTCCACCAATCTAGGAAATTATAGACCCATCAGCCTAACTAGCTTGATCTGCAAGTCCATGGAATGGATTATCATGGACCTCATTAACAGGGACATTGACAACCTCCAGACACTCAACTCCACACAGTTTGGCTTTGCCAAGGGAAAGTCATGTCTGTTAAATCTGGTTGACATCTTTGAGACAGTCACCAAAGCCATGCATGAGGGGAAGAAGGTGCACAACACCTACCTTGACCGGGCTAAAGCCTTTGACACTATTCCCCACTCATAATAGATAAACTCTCTCATCTAGGCATCAATCCATATGTTACTGGACGGGTAACAAACTGGCTCACTGATAGAACTCACCAAATCAAAATAGGGGAAGCCACCTCAAGCAGTAGACCTGTAACGAATGGTGTACCCAAGGGATTGGTCCTGGAGCCTCTGTTATTCGGGATATACTTCTTTGAGGTGCAGGACAAAACCATTGGGCTATGGCTGACCTAGTTTGCAGATAACCCCAAGCTGGGAGCGGTCATAAATTCCCCGAGTGATGTGGATGTCCTCCATGAGGGTCTCACCCAAATAAATGACTGGTGCCAGAAACATGGTCTCAAGCTGAATGCCAAAAAGCGCATCATCATCCCCTTTGGGGAGAGTGACGTCCCCATATATTATTGCATTAATAACAATGTCCTAAGCATGCAATCAGTCATGAGGGATTTTGGGAACCCAGGTTGATAGCAACCTGACTTTTGACCACCATGTTGCTTCCATTATACGGAAAGATTTCTACATGGCCCACCTCATAAGTAAGGGTATCTCATCCAGGGAGAAGGAGGTCATAACATCCCTGCATTCTTCCCTTATAATGCCAATTATTAAGTACAATGCCACCTTTGGAGTGCACCTCATAAAGCACATGCAGCAGCTAGAGAGACCATAGAGGTTCCTCACCAGGAGAATCCAGGGCCTCAAACATCTACCCTATACAGATTGGCTAAAAGCCCTGTCCCTCTACTCAGTTTCATACAAACTCCTCAGAGGTGACCTCTGTCTGGAATACAAAGCAATCCCAGAACCCGCCTTGATGGGACTGCTGCATATCTGCAAGTCAAGCTCCACTTAAGTAACCCACAAGCGTGACCTCAACCTGGCATGTGACATCAATAGAACTTGTTGGTGTGACAGATTTGTGTCCCAGAGACTCCCCCATCTGTGGAATAGACACCCTCTCCACATCAAGCAGAGTATCTCATTTTCCCTTTTTAAGCACAACCTGGATAACTGGATGGGAAACAGAAACTACACCCCTAGGATTCCACCTGTGTCCTTGCTGGACAGGGGCTTTGGGTGCTGACTTGTTTAAACATGGAATAAACTCTTGGCTAGGCTTCTAAAGACCTCAAGGCCAATAGCCTAGTAACTTCCTATGATCTCTCCATTCGGGTCCCTCTCTCTATGTGAACCTATATAGATAGGAAGATTATCACTAATACTGTCCAGGAGGGATCCAGGAAGATTTTTGTTGGTTAGAATCCAATCAACAGGAGATTGTCTATTTTTTTTTTAATCTATTCTAGTTGTTGATTGGATTTGTTGGTTGTAACTGAGTAGGTTCATGGAGTTTGATGGAGTTTTTGAGTTACAGGATTGCCAGTTAATATTACGGTCTCCCATTATGATGGCTTTGTGATGCATGTTTTGTGATATCCACTGGAAAATATCTTCTGCTATTGAGATGTTATTACCTGGCTGAATGTAGATCCCTATTAAGGATTTCAGCATTGTTAAAGATGAATATGTTATTGGGGTGGAGTCTTACCTCAGTATTGTTTTTGTAAATGAATGCAATACCAACTCTTCATTTTTTATTCTGTCTATTCTGTGAATATTGTTTATTATTTATTATAATTCTAATGTTCGTATTAAGAAAGAGTATGCTTAAGTTGCTAATGGAGGGATGTTGGAAATTGGTGGTGCCATCAGAGGTGGAGATAGTTGTATTATGTTCCAAATAAAATCACAGTTGCCTACAGACATCAAAACAATGCAATAGATATTCACCTCTGTTGAAGAAATAAGGAAAAAACACAGGCAGATGAACAGACTGGTTCAAATTATTCTCTGATACCATCTTAGGTAGAAAATCAGGATCTCTTCTGAAGGTCATTCTGTCTCTATAAAAAAAATATGGAGGGACCATACAGAGACACTGCAGCTTTCACATACATTTGAAGAAGTAATGGCCACCAAGAAAAGAGTCTTCCAAGACAGCAACTTCAAATCAACAGTAGCAGAGGGTTCAAAATGAGGTGCTGCCAGCACCTGGAGCATGAAAGGCAAGTCCAAGGTGGTACAGGGTCTTGGAGAGGACAGTGAAGCAAAAAGTTCACTTGAGGCAAGACTTTGAAATCTTAGCACATTATCCCTACCAATGTTAAAATTGGAAATAGCTGCCAATTGTACTTTAATAGTAGAATAACCAAACTTTGTGTTAAACCAAACCACAAGGAAGTCAAGATGGCCTTCAAGGGAGCTGAGAAATGATACAAGCCTACAAGGTGAAGAGCTTCCACTTACTACCATATACCTTACGAGTTGAAATCTTCTGGGAAGAAGCTAAGATATGTACAACTCTGTCTGACAGCTTGGGACTCCTGGCCATCAAGGGAAGTGGAGAAACTAAGCAGTTAACCTGAGTGTTCAAAGATTAGGCAGATACAGCCCTGCTGGATGAGAAATCAGATCCAGAATGGGATCCAGGACCCAAGTAGGATACCTCACAATAGGCAACAGTAAGAGGAACCACACCTGGTGAGGCCAAAAGGGGGCAATGAAGATTACAGTCACTCTACAATAGTCTGATTTCTGAATAAACTTTATTATTAAAGGGGTCTAAAGATATGCAGCAATCAAACATATAGTACAGCATCCCTGAGTGACTGCCGTTGAAAACTAAGGCATAATATTTGCTGCACTGTGTGTTGGATGGAGAAGCAAACAAGTCTCAACACCGGGTGCCTTACCATTGAAAAATCTGAGCAGCAACTCTCAGATTCAGGGATCAGTCAGATTGTCTGCCAAGATGTTAGATTTCCTAGGATGTGCATTACAATCAGAAACTGCTGAGATGAAGTCACCCATTTCCATACCTTCATGACCTACAGACAAAGGGGATGAGAAACAACCCTCCCTACATTTGTTTAGGTACCAAAATACTGGCATATTGGCTGTCTGTACAAAAATCACACTTGGGGAGAATGTCCTGAAAAGCATGCAACACAAGGAGGACCCTCCTCATCTCCAAGGTATTGATGTGCAGACTGGCCTTGGTAGTAAACCAAGTCCACTGAATAGCCCTCCATTTTAAATGCTCCCACCCCATCCTAAAAGAGAGGCCCATAGCTTGAGGAGGGGGAAGATCAAATGGTCTGCCAGTGTACAGCAAGGAAAAGTCCAACTGCCACTTGATCTAGCTCGACAAACATTGGTCAGAAGAATGTGAAAGTCCATCATATGAGTTAAGTATGACCATTGTACCACCAAAGTCTGCTGCAGATCCCTCATGTGATACCTGGCCAAGGAAACTAAAGAGATGGTGACTGCCATGTGGCCTAACAGTTTGAGAAGATATGCTGAAGGCTTTCTGTAAGAAAGAAAGGAATCTTCCAGACACCAAATATTCAATACTCTGGACAATGGACACTTTGTAATCTGGGAGATAGAATCCAAGTGGCAATCTATGTACTCTATGTTCTGAATGGGATGAAGACTGGACTTTTGATAGCTGATCATGATCCCCAAAGAACTGCACACCTGGAGTAAGGTTTCCCTGGCCCTGATTAGGGATGTTGTCGGGGCAAATAGGAGGTAATTGTCCAGATAAGGAAAGACCTGGAACCTCTGCAACCAGAGGCAGGTTGCTACCAACACTATACCCTTGGTGAACACCAGGGGCAGTGGTGAGACCAAATGGTAGTGCTTGGAATTGGTAATGATTAGCCCCCAGCCAGAAGCACAGAAACCTCCTGGACCACCTTACAATATTTACATGATTTTAAGTGCCCTTGAGATCCAGTGAGCACATCCAATCATCCTTCCTCAACAGAGCAGAGTGCACTGCATTGCAGGCATCTGGAACTTGGTCTGCCTCACAAACTGATTCAATGTGTTCAAATCAAAGACTGGCCTGAGATCCTTGTTTTTCTTTGGAACCAAAAAAGAACCTTGTGTAGACCATAAATCCTCAGCGCCTGGTGGGACCTCTTGGATGTTACAGTTTGCTAGCATCTTCTGAATTTCAATGGCTGCTACTCTTCTATGACAGGGTGGCACTCCTGGAAGCTGTTTGGGATTCATATTTGGAGCTTGTAAAAATGGGATTTAATAGTCCCTGGATATGACTGTTAACACCCATGCATCCTAGGTGATGACTTCCCAAGCTTGCTGATGTAGAGCCAGCCAACTCCCAACAGTATCCAGTGCAGGACAGTTAGACAACCTTTCAGAATTGTTGAAAGGACCTCCCAGTGAAACCTATGTGGAGGCCCTGGTTCTGTAAGCCATCCTTGCAGGGAGGGCAGAATCCATTGTGCTTAGCCTCCTGCACTGGTTAAAGTGTCCTTAACTTTTGGCCCAAAAGGTGATGAGCTATCAAATGGGTTATTGGTAACGGATGCCTTAAAGTAGTCTGCAAAGTCACACAACCTCATACAAGCTTGGCATGCCAGGTCAGCCACTTAGGATGTGCCATCAGCTATGTTGGAAAGCAGACACATAGACAGGTTAGCAACAAACTGCAGGGTGGACAGCTGAGTCTCCAGAGTCTTCTGGGAGTCCGGAGTCTGCTGTGTCTTAATTACTCTTGATGTTTCCACCAAAATGACCCGTTGAAGTCTGGTCAAGTGAATTAGATAATTTACAGCCTGTGTTGGCATGCTTCCCAAAGCAGTCCAATGCCCAAGGATCTCTATTTGGAGGATGGACTGAGGAACTCTTCTCCAAAATGTCCTTTTCTGTAGCCACCACCATGATTGCATCCATGGCAGAACCCTTACTCTAGTGTTGCCTTGCTTTAGGAGGGGCAAGGATTTTGTCAGACTTTTTGTGGATAGGTTCCACCATATAATTTACTATGATCCTATGATCCTATATTGGATTGCTTCCACATTCTACAGGACACCAGGTCAATAAGTGTATCTTGAGGGCAAACTACTCAGAACATGGATGGACCCAGTCCAAAGGCCTCCAAAAACACGGACTCTTCCCGAAAAGGGGCTTCAGCAGTCCCCCCCCCTCCCGATGATGGCTTAGCTAGAAGAGATCACCAAAAGAGGCATCTTTGTGTGGAGATTTGGGCAGACCCCTCTCCTTTCTCAAGGTCAGTATTGTCAGTCAAGGACTCTTCAGGTGAGTCTAGGTGCTTCCTGTTGCACAGCTTCTTACTCAAAACTAACAGCCCCAGAGGCTCTGGTGAGAAATTGAAGAGACTGGGAGACCTACAAAAAGGGCAGATTGGAGGCCACCCAAGGTCAATTGCTCTGGAGCATGCTGAGTGGTGGTAACAGGAGTGGACATGGAGGAGGGAGGGACACTGGTTGTACCTGACCACTCTCTCTCCTGATGGGACAGCATCTTTTCTACAATGTCAAAAGCAGAGACAGAAACAGGCTGACCAGAGCCGGCAGACCTAAGGTCTGAAGACCACAAGGACTCATCAGAATCTGGAGCAACTCTGTCCAGCTCCGATGTCTAGACCAGGGCCAAACTATCAAGAGCAAAGACCTCTAGTGGAAGGGACAACACAGAAACATGAATTGTTGAACTTGACCCGCGACCTCTGCCTCAACATGTTGGTTCCGAGGTCCACCCCGCTCCAAAAGTGCCAGAGTTGAGAAAACCAAGGTAGGGATCATTGTGAAAATTGGCCAGACTGTCAGATCAAATGAAAGACAACCAGCTCCAAAAACATCAAATCCATAGGGTCCAATGGAGGAAACCTGGGTAAAGGAGCCATAGTTTCAGGACAAATGCTTGGAGCTGATCTGTTGAGGCCAAAATCTATCTGCCCTGTAGAAAGGACCACACCAACTTCTCCAATTCCAATGTCTTCAAGCTTTCAACAGACCAAGATGACCAAGCAGAGGAAGCCACTGAGGGAGGCTTGGAAGATCAACTAGGTACCAGCTCCAGCTTGTGGATCCAGACTTGGAAAACTCATATCTGCGGTGCAAAAAGGAAGGAACTGGGTGAAAACTCCTATGGAACAGAAGAGGAAAAGAGAGAGAAGGTCCATTTCGAGGGAGCCCCTCTTGTCAGGAAAGGATTCGGCATGCAAGTCATATATTTTCAGTTCGGCATTACAGGCCCATTTTCGTCAAATGGCATTTCCGCATTTTGATTGTCAACCTCTTAAAACAGGTTTGCTGGTAAGGAAATTTGGGGATTTTTCAAATGAGATTATTCCAGACTTTCAATACAGATGTAACAAAGTTTGAGTTGCTGTCACACTTATAGGTGCTATGACTAGGAGTTCATTTCTAAAAGACTTTCTCTCTATGTATGTGACCACAAGCCTGTCTATAGATTGGCCTTACACCAAAGTAAGTCACTTACACTGAGAGAAAGTTTTTGGAATCAGGGCAGATTTATGCTAAGAGCAATTCTTATGGAATCTGGTCCTAGGTCATAACAAAGATAAACTCTGGACAATTTCTGGGTAGATAGAGAATGATATGGGCTTTTTTAGCTGGCACATTGAGAAGTTATGAACAAATTTCAGTCAGTAGATTAGTACTCTGTCAGGAAATAATCCTAGCTACTTTGTTGTAAGGTTGCTTCTTGTTTAGATGACATAAGAGAGTTTATATCAGAAGGATACTGGGTGTGCAAAATATTCAAAGATAGAAAGCATATGGCAATAGTTGAAACACGTGAATCCCATGATAAAGTTACCTAAGTTTTTGATTTGTGTTTATAACAGTGCTTATTTGATGGTTAAATTTTAGTTTTGTATCTATGCTGACACAGAGTGACATTTTACCTCAAAGAGAAGGTCATCTGCTGAAGAGATGTACAAGTGTACTATTTCAGTTGAAGTACCTGCACTAGGAAAAAATGTGCAGTTTTGATTTTATATTAATTGATATAAAGGCAATATTTTTGATACCAATTAACATTTGACATTGGACATTATGGGTCAAGATTCATATACATTGAGCACAAAAGGTTCCATATCACTGTATGGCAGAACAACCTGTCAATATCAGCACTCACTGAATGAAAGCCATTCAAACTTAAAACCTACTGCACAAGAAAACAACTGAACCTCTCTGACAGACATGAAAAGGAAGCCCTAAAGCTAGATGTCACATGTTCTATAAAGGGAATCATAATAGCCAGCTAATGTGGGGTTATACTACTCAGTGAGGCAGGACACAAATGCCTCTGTCCTGACCACCTTGACTGCATGAACACAAAATATGTGCCTGCATATGGAAAGCAACCTTGTCAATGCACAGACTCCAGTTCAGCCGGGTGCTGGTGAGAAGTACAGTGCAAATTTTGCCAATGAGCAATACTTAATCATTTTTTTATCATATTCTCCTAGTTTCATATTTTTCAGAATAACACAATGTTATTTCTAACTTGTATCCCCAGTTACTCGTGTACATTTTCCCATATGTTGCCATTCTCCCCCCCCGTGTCTGTGTGTGTGTGTGTGTGTGTGTGTGTGTGTATATATATATATATATATATATATATATATATATATATATATATATATAGATATATATATATATTTTTATATATATATATATATATATATATAAAAATGAAAAACAGTGTCCCAATTAAACACGCAAACCAAGCCCAAATAGAAAGGTACACTAGTAAGCTGATAACGTATACAATGTTCAAACGTAGTACATATCCACTCAAACGAATCACCAAGTCGACTGAATATCCAAAAACGAAAATCTTCAAGGAAGTATAATAAAACTTTAATACAAAGTTCAAGTTCAAGTTCAAGTAAAAAAATGTGAGCGCTTTCGTGAATATTACTTCCGCTTCATCAGACATAGTATAAAACATTCAGAAATTGTTTTAAATACATTTAAAAACCATGTGATCAAAATGCATTGAATAATTATTCAATTAAGCCACCTATTATAACTGCGCTCAAACAAGTAAAATGTATGCGATATTGTAGATCTATCTTAAAACAAATAATATGCAAAGGACTCAAGTTCATAAATGCATGAGATGCTTATATAAATACCTCTATCTTCTGTCGGAGATCAAGGTAAGATACACCATTAAAACTTCATTCCTATTGCATCGTGAGCCTGAAAATACAATGAAGCTCAACCTAATTTGCTATATGAGTCGTGCCTACCTAGCATGCTAACTCTATCTTACGTATACTATGTAAAAATATATAAAATTTATATAGCTCCTTTCAATACATTAAATAGTTAAATCATCTAACTGCGCTCACTGATAAATAAATACACAGACCTTTAAACCCATCTAGAAAATACACACATTATAATTTATATTCGTAAATAATACAAAGTCCTGTGTACAGAAATACTTATAAATATGCCATGTTTTCAAACATGGTTTAAGATATACTATTTCAATGGACCTTGGCTTTTATACAGCCTAAAAATAAGTGATGATAATAAAGCTCAACAAATTTCATTCTAATATTCAGATATATCTAACAGGCTGTCTCTATTCATGCATTAAATGTTACAAAAATATGAGTATATGAAAAATATAAAAATGTGATACAAAGAATATATATAAATCTCCTTCTAATGACCATATTGCTAATAAAACTAATAAAGCCCACTGTAATATTAAATATGATGATACACATAACATGACAGTCATAAGGGAAGGTTGGACAAGAGATTATTGCAGCCTTTTTTATTAAATGAATACTGCTTTTTTAACAATTGCACTTTTTGTGGTTGGTGACACGGGGATTATAAATGACTGTCACGATTTGCTATCGTTGACTTGAATTTTTAAGTAAGTTTTACAGATAACTGCAATATTCTGCTGGTAAAGCTATTCTGTAGAGTGTGCAAGCAATCTGGAGAAGCAGTCAACATTGTAGATGTTTGCTTGAAGACTTAATGGGACTTGTTTAGACTAGACACGGACATTATAGCTCTCTTGCCCTGAATCTCCCCCTGTGTCTTTGCCTGGGTGGATACTGGACCTAACCAAGGCTGTACTCCCTATTGCCCTAGCAATAACTACCCTGTGCTGTTTCAACTTTCCTTGAGGAAACCGCTCCTGAGAGGCTCCCTAAAGATCACAAGAAACTCTCTTGCCCTGAATCTTCCCCTGTGTCTTTGCCTGGGTGGATACTGGACCTAACCAAGGCTGTACTCCCTATGCCCTAGCAATAACTACCCTGTGCTGTTTCAACTTTCCTTGAGGAAACCGCTCCTGAGAGGCTCCTAAATATCACAAGAAACTCTCTTGCCCTGAATCTCCCCTGTGTCTTTGCCTGGGTGGATACTGGACCTAACCAAGGCTGTACTCCCTATTGCCTAGCAATAACTACCCTGTGCTGTTTCAACTTTCCTTGAGGAAACCGCTCCTGAGAGGGTCC
The DNA here is from genome assembly GCF_019279795.1 of Protopterus annectens. Taxonomy (NCBI): domain Eukaryota; kingdom Metazoa; phylum Chordata; order Ceratodontiformes; family Protopteridae; genus Protopterus; species Protopterus annectens. The sequence goes on along the minus strand of NC_056733.1, from coordinate 487,240,339 downwards.
CTAAAGATCACAAGAAACTCTTTTGCCCTGAATCTCCCCTGTGTCTTTGCCTGGGTGGATACTGGACCTAACCAGGCTGTACCCTATTGCCCTAGCAATAACTACCCTGTGCTGTTTCAACTTGAAACCGCTCCTGAGAGGCTCCCTAAAGATCCTCTTGCCCTGAATCTCCCCTGTGTCTTTGCCTGGGTGGATACTGGACCTAACCAAGGCTGTACTCCCTATTGCCTAGCAATAACTACCCTGTGCTGTTTCAACTTTCCTTGAAAACGCTCCTGAGAGGCTCCCTAAAGATCACAAGAAACTCTCTTGCCCTGAATCTCCCCCTGTGTCTTTGCCTGGGTGGATACTGGACCTAACCAAGGCTGTACTCCCCTGTGCTGTTTCAACTTTCCTTGAGGAAACCGCTAGAAACTCTCTTGCCCTGAATCTCCCCTGTGTCTTTGCCTGGGTGGATACTGGACCTAACAAGGCTGTATTCCCTATTGCCCAGCAATAACTACCTGTGCTGTTTCAACTTTCCTTGAGGAAACCGCTCCTGAGAGGCTCCCTAAAGATCACAAGAAAGTATGTGTAATTAAGCCTGATAACTACTGTAATCCTACTAGCAGAAGTCATACTCTCCCTGTCTGGGCGCCAACAAGTACCCCCCAACTCTACTCCTCACCCTCCACTCCTCCTCCCTTTCCCCAGCACTGTTTTCCCCTTCTCCCATTTTACTTAGTCCCTTTTCCTGGTGAGTAGATAGCTCCTATCCACTAGAGGACATCCTCCCTTGACATTAGACTCCTTTTGAGCTTGACATTCTCTCTCTCTCAGTCCCTCACTCTCTCCCCTGATACTTTTAGCCCATTTCTAGGCCCTCCACTTACCCATATACTACTTACCCTCTTGTACACTTTTCTCTACAGTAGTTTTTACTCCTTTTCTTCTTTACTGGGCTCTACTACCCTTCTTCCCTGCTCTCTACTTCCATAACACTCTCTTACTTTTTCTCACCTTTACTTCCCTGCTCTCTACTTCCATAACACTTTATCCCTACTCTAGCTGCACTCTATCTCCTTTTCTTCCCTTGTTCCTCATATCCATCATTCCTTTCCGCCCACTATCTGTGCTCTTCTATTTCACCCTCATCACTCCATCTCCTCTGCGCGCTTCCCACTTCTCCCCCCTCCCTTATTGGATGCTACCACTTCGTCCCCACTCTTCCCCTGTCTGAAGTTATATAGTCCCTCCCTACTCCATTTTAAGTGCCCGTTCCTGGCTGCTGTGCCTCCCTGGCTGCGAGTGTGTTCTTCAGTAAGTTGGACTGTGCATATCTTCTACTATTGTATTTCTACTGTATTTCGTTCATTGTGGCTATGAAGGATTGCGAATAGATGCACCCAATGGTTACCAATACTAGCCCACGTGATATACTAGCTTTTACTACTATTATCTAGTTGCCATGTTCATAGTTGAGAGGCTGGGAAGTTTCACTATTGTTTAATTATATTAGCAGGTATAGGCTCTGCTTGCAAGTATAGGTCCTGTACATCTCCTGTTGCGGATTAATGATCCTGCTGTTACTCCAGCCTCTGTCAACCGCTCTGCCTATTCTACTGGAAGGCTAAGGGGATTATCTTGTGTCTGTTCTATTAGTGACACTAGCCCTGTTGGTGCGCTAGCCTCTCGCATGTAGATAAGCTAATCCAGTTGCTGTAGTTTCCAGGTTAATAGTGTAGTGTATTGCAAGCTGAAAATGCTTGCCATTATAGTGAGGGGCTATTCTTGTATTTGCTTGTGTTAAGTTGATACGCTAACCTCTTCCACGAGGTTAGGTTAATCCAGTCGCTTACTTCTTCTGTTAAAAGGTAGCGTATTTGAAGACTGGGAGGGTCCACTATTATGCTGAGTGATTTACTTGTGTAATGTTTCTATTAATGTATTTATGGGCCTTTCATTGCAACTGTTTCTTTTTAGCCCTTTGGTATGCTAGCCCTCGCATGTGTTTAATTAATCCATTCACTGTAGCACATTGTATTATAGGGCCGAGCGCTTCTCTGTTGTATTGAGAGGTGTACCTTGTGCTTGTTTCTGTTAGCGACGCCGAGCTTTTGGTTCGCTAGCCCCTCGCATGCTGTTAGGTTAATCCAACCACTGTAGTTCTCCTATTAAGAGGTTTAGTGTACTGGAAGACTGGGAAGGCTCACTATTGCATTGTGGGGTTCACCTAGTGTATGTTCTTGTTAGCTTATGCTGTTAATCCTGTGGCGCTATTGATTATTGTTAACTGCTGTAGCTTCTACACTGTATTGGAGTATATTTACCCATCAGAGAAGTGCCACCCTTGGGACACAAATTGGGTCATAATTTCTAACACTGTTCGTGAATTAGCTGTTTCACTTTTCCTATCTGACTCCAGCTAGTTCCTGATTACAGACACTGCTTTATGAGTACATTTATGTCTACCGGTGATAGCCTTTATTAGCTATGTGCTACCCACATGTGAGGAGTAAAAATGAGTGTGAAGCACAGTTGTCAACCTTAACTGTTTATAATTCTAATACTTTCTGGCTCCTCCTGTACATGTTTGTTTAATGCTATAGTTATATTTGCTGCATACTGAACATTGTTAATTTGCAAAGTGCATGATAGATGTTCATGTTGTTTCCTGTGAATAACAGTGTAATTTACCTGTTTAGTCATACCTCTGTATTTAAAACAGTAGTAGATAAGTGTTTTTCTCTGTAATTAACAGACTTCTACATTTCCTGTCCTCCAGCTCTCTTGCCCTGAATCTCCCCTGTGTCTTTGCCTGGGTGGATACTGGACCTAACCAGGCTGTACTCCCTATTGCCCTAGCAATAACTACCCTGTGCTGTTTCAACTTTCCTTGAGGAAACCGCTCTGAGAGGCTCCCTAAAGATCACAAGAAAGTATGTGTAATTAATAAGCCTGATAACTACTGTAATCCTACTAGCAGAAGTCATACTCTCCCTGTCTTTCCCAGCACTGTTTTCCCCTTCCATTTTTACTTAGTCCCTTTTTCCCTGGTGAATAGATAGCTCCTATCCACTAGGACATCCCCTTGACATTAGACTCCTTTTTGAGCTTGACATTCTCTCTCTCTGACTCTTAATTCTCTCATCTCAGTCCCTCACTCTCTCCCCCTGATACTTTTAGCCCAATTCCCCTCCATATCTAGGCCCTCTCCACTTACCCATAATAGTACTTACCCCTCTTGTACACTGCTCTACTGATAGTTTTTCGCTCTTCTTCTTCTCTGGTTTATTCCTCCGTCGCTTCCCCTAAGGGCTCACTCTCCTCCCGCCCCCAACCTGCAAATCTCACCTGCCCCCAGTACATCTACCTTTATACCTCCATACACCACACCCACTATTACTCTACCCCAATCAGTGTCAAACATCTGTATACGCCCCATTTTTCCCAAAAAACAGCCCTCTTACAAACCCCCATCATCTATTTTCCTGGCCTAAACACTCCTCTTCCATATATATTCTCATATAGTACTACTCTCCACATATCTATAACTTCATCTTCTATAACTACATCAGTAAACTACCTGCTACTCTATAATTAGTTTCCTTTATACACCATCTACCTCTACTCACATCCATTTATTCTGTCTCCTTCCTCCAAACATGTCTTTAAAACTCTATCTCATATCTCTTTCTCTTTCTTTTCTCTTCACTCAATTACAACCATCTCTCCGCACCCACTTCTTCAATACACTTGCAACACTTTCACATCACTAATTATCAAAACTTACCTCTCCCTCATTCATACTCTATTATTTCCCCCTATCTATATCCTTCTATCTCCTTTTATTCCAATACAAACTCTTCTCTTACCATACACTCCCCATCTTCATAACTACTAGCAAATCCCTCCAATCTACAACAAAAGCCAACATCTTTACCTTACTATCCGCCCACATAAACTGTTCCATACTATATCATATTACCACTCTCTTGTCTGGTGATATCCACCCAAACCCAGGCCCCTCCCCTACAATAAACACAAAGAAATCCTTACTTTTTACTTCTTTAAATTCCCAAAGCATTGTAAACAAAGTCCCAAACCTCCATGCCTGGCTCATACACAATAAACCTGATATCCTATCTATATCTGAAACCTGGTTAAAACCACATATAAAAGAAATTGTTCCCCAAACTACTCCATCATCAGGAAAGACAGGCCCTCAAAAGGGTGCTGGGGTTGCCCTCATATATTCATCCACCCCAGCAGTCACTCCCTACAATAAACCTATTCCACACTTCAACAATGCTGAACTTCTCCTTACTCTACTACAAATCAATAATCACAAACACATCTGTCTAGCTTCCATTTATATAGGACAATATCTCCACACTTGAACATATCCTCTCTTGGATGTCTAATAACATTACCAACGAAACCATAATCATGGGAGATGTAAACATCAACTGGGCCTGCATCCAATCTCCAACAAACTCCTCAAATATTAACCTATACAATTTCTCTCAACTAATCAATTCAGTAACTTCGCCTACTAAAACCTCTCCAGTGGAAGTATACTGGACTGGATCCTTGTCTCTCACCCTCACTATTTCTCCAACAGTGGTACCCTTCCAGACTGCCTTAGCGATCACTCCCCCATTTTCACCAACCCTTCAACAAACTCACAACTATATAACTATCCGTGACCAAAACATTTCAACCCAACTACCTTTGTAAACTCCTTACAAGCAGTTAATTGGAACTGCCTAAAAACCCTTCCACTAGACATAGCAGTGTCACACTTTAATACAACTTTCTTGACATTACTTGACTCTCAAGCTCCCCTAAGGACAAAGAGAATAAAGACAAAATCTGCCCTTGGCTCTCTAAACACACTCTTGCTACCATGACACATAGAAATAAAGTCTCACGCTACCAGAAGCTTAAAACAAGTCTCTTTAATGAATATAAAATGCTTGAAATAAAGTAAAGAAACTCATCACCTCTGATCGACAAAACTATCTTTATACAC
>NC_056733.1:487172825-487230325 GCF_019279795.1 Protopterus annectens | reverse complement strand
CATGAAATATGATGTCTCACATCTGAGATAAGGAATGCTTCTAAAGTAAATATGGAGCTCTACTTTGTAAAATTTAGTCAGAAGGTAGGTATATTAACCCAGTGAGAGTGGAGTAGAGCTGTTGACACAGTTTAAAGTAATAGACAACAGTAATAAAGATGGCATATGTGTGTGCTGGGGAAGATTAGATATACCAAAAGCAATAAATAAATAAATAAAATAAAATAAAACAAAAATGAAGCTCAACACAACTAACAACATATACAGTAAATTTATTGAAAGAAATGAGAAGAAGTGAATAAATATCAGAATAGGAGTTAGAGAATTTGAAAGATACAGTAACAGAGGACAATTGGGGGAATGTTGAAAGATGAATTATAGTGAACCTGATGATGGCAACAATGTAGGGTGTTAAAAGGGGAAATAGAAAGTGAGTGAGTATAGCAAAGGGCCTGGATATTGAATGAGGGGATGTGAGAGAGACAGAGAGAGGAGAGTGGAAGACCTTTTAAGAAATGATTGAAGAGTGAAAACAATATGTATATCTACATAAAACCTGGAAAATGAACAGAAGTTTAAAAATGTTTACTCCATTATTGCCCAGGGGAGACCTAATGGCCATTCTAAAATCTTGATCAGAGGCACGTTTTTATATGTTAAGAGAAAGTTAATTCTACTGTTTTGCTGTGTGGGCACTATCATCTGAGCCTCCTTGCCTTCTGGTGATGAGATTATTTTATATTAAGAAGACACCAATGGTGCAAATAGCTGCGGTCTAAAATGTCCATATCTTAAATAATAATGGACATTTATTAGAGTATAATAGCTTGTGAGACATTTCTAGCTGGGAAACACTCAACTAATTCAGAAAACCGGCCAGATGCACTTATTTAAAGGTGGTAATAGTTCAGATAGAAGTAAACACAAGATTATGTCTAATGATTGTGAGAAGGATAGTTAATACCTGAGAAGCATGCCAGAGGATGGATTGCAGGGAAGCAGAGGTTATAGCTGTTCTGGTACAATTGGTTATAAAACCTTTAGCCTTGTATAGTATCCCAAGCATCTGATTCTTTTTTATGACAGATATGAATGTTAAACTTGAGTTTACTGTAAAAGACTATATACCAAGATGCTTAACAAATGTCATACCTTGAATAGAAAAATATTTCAACAGGTTAATATGCACCCATAGAGGAGACTGATAAAAAGCTAATTTATGCACAAGCAACATACATTTGGTTTTGAAGAAATTTAGATAAAGACCCAGTTTTAACAGTTGCAGTAACAGAGTTACATCTATGCAGAAATATAGACTATAGAGAGGATCAGAAAAGTAGTGATAATCCATCATTGTTTTGACATAAAGTGGTAACACCACATTGTTCACATCGAGAGCAAAAGAGGTTTCAACCCCTCTATACTCAGCACTTATCTAGTCTATAATTGAGTATAACACCCCATTCGGCATGTACCGTATTAAGCATTTGCAGCAATTGGGGAGACCTCAGAGGTTTCTAATGAAGAAGATCAAGTGGCTCCAGTATGTACCTTACACAAACCAACTTAAGTCCCTGTGGACTGTACTGCATATTATATAGAATTCTTAGGGGAGACTTATGCATGGCCTAAAGAGCAGTCCAAGACCCAAACCTAATGAACTTGCTGCATATCCATACATCAAATGGGAATAGGGATATCCTTTCAAGGGACCTAAAATGGCCTGCAACTTAACTAGGACATGCTGGAGGGACACATTTTTCTCCCAGCAACTGTGGTGTCTTTAGAACAGGCTAACAATTCATGTGAAACAGTGCACCTCTATGACACTGTTCAAGAGGAACCTGGACGAGTGGATGGGGCACTGTAAATTCTTACTGGTGATAGCACCCTCAACCATCCTGAGCATGGGCAGTTATCACTAAATGCAATCTTTGGTATTGACTAGCATTTCTATGGTATTACATTGGTATGAAATGTCTAGGCTTAAAATGACCTCTTGGTCAATAGCTTAGTAATCTCCTATGATCCTATGTCTTTCACAAAGATGGAAACTAGAAGTCAGTCAGTGACACAGCCGGGTGGAACATTAAAATGAACAGGCAGATGGGGTGAGGTAATCTCTCAACCTACATCTGGAGACATAGGTTCATAGGTTCATAGATGTGTACTAAGCTAATGATTACTAGGGCCATTTTTAGCCTAGCCATGAATCCCAAATCTCTGACAAGTTCTGGTACCCTTGATACGTGTAACCAGAGGGTTGGGAGATAAAAGATTTATAAGCAGGGGCTTGGAAGATGAACCATATATGGGCTGCTTGTGTCTGTGAGCGATATAGGTGCCAAACCAGGAACAAATTTCATATTCTGCACAGAATTGTTGAAGTTGCACTTAAATTGGGTTAAGGAGAAACTCTGCTTCACATGGATGGGGAGCTTGTTCCAGAGAAGGAGTTTTCTCTGGGATACATACCTGTCTGTAGAGCAGGTATTATGTATATTACAGGCAAGGTCTAAGTGTTTAGAACTGGTAATACTGGTGCTGTTTGCTTTGCAGATATGCCGGAGGTCCATCAGGGTGAGATCCAACTATCCCTTTTATGCCAAGCATAAATCTTCCCTCAACACCCTGTAGGAGGCAGAATACAGGAAAAGGGGTTTGAGGCAGTCTGCATAGGACATATTACTTAGCCCCTATATTCTTTTGGTGAAGAACCTCTATGGCTGTTCCAGTTGTTACATGTGTCTGATTAGGTACATACTAAAGGGGCATTGCACTCAATAATGCGTCTGATGAATGCTGAATACAGTGGGATGATGACCTCCTTGGACCTAGACGCCATACCTTTTTTATAAGTTGCACAACACAGAATGATTTCCTTACTGCTGCAGATAAGTGATGGTCAAAGGCTAGATCCCGGACTACTGGGTTGACTTTTTGTGGTGTGTTGTCAATATGATATTTACCAGGGGTGGATGCCTTCCTGAATGATAGTATTATGCATTTCATGGTATTAAGTTTTAGTCCATGGCTGTGACACAAATTATTTTTCTGTGTCAGCCATTTCTGGAGAACATTCGTGTCCATGGCAGATTCTATGATTACTCCTAATTTGCAGTAATCCGCAGATTTGGTCTGCCAGAGGTCCTTGACATTGGCCTTGACTTCAGAGCAGTAAATTGCAAAAAGGAGTAGTCCCATGATCGATCCCTGAGGGAGTCCACTTATGACTGGCCTCACGTAGAGGTGGACTTCCCAATTCTAACTTCCTGGATCTTTTCTGTTTGCCAGTTGGCTATCCACCAGGTAAAATAAGAGTTTATACCTAACTTTTTGAGTTTAGGAGTGGAGTATTGTGTCAAGCACCTTGGCTTAGTCAAGGTAGACAGTGTGAACTATTTTTCCCTCATCCATTGCTTTGGTGTCTTTCTCAAAGAAGTTCACAAAGTTGAGTAGGCATGACTTGCCCTTGATAAAACCGAACTGGGTTAGGTCCAGTGTCTTGAGGTTTCCTATGTCATTATTGATCATTTCTATGATAATTCTTTCCATAGCATTACATATGATACATGTAAGACGTATGTGTCTGCAGTTTCCAGGGTCTGTAGATGGCCCACCTTTGTGCAGAGGGATGACTGCTGCTATTCTCCTTTTATGAGGCATGAAGCCTGTTTGGAAGCTATATTTATTTTATTTACCATTTGTTTACCAGGAAAGTCTGACTTGAAATTATCCAATTTTCATTGGGGACCCAGGACGAAACACTCCAGGCACATGTCTTTGTACCATGGGAGGAAACTGGAGCACCTGGAGAAAACCCACATGAATGCAGGGAGGACATGCAGACTCTGCACAGAAGGCACCCCACCCAACAACCAACCAGAGAATATCCTGCTGTGAGGTAACAATGTGAACAGATGAACCACTCTGCCGACCATATGATCGAACTTTTGAAAGTTCGAACATCAAATAAAAAAGTAAAAAAAAAGAAAAAAAATTACCTGAATGGTTTCAGCAGGGGAGCAAGCCCCCCCCCCTGCTATTTATATATACCAACTCCAAGATCGCACTACAGTGCAGAAAAGGGAAATCTTCCTGTTCCGCTCTGTACGTAGATCTCAGTTAAGAACGTTCGAACTTTCAAAAGTTCAATCATATGAAGGGGACCCATATATATATATATATATATATATATATATATATATATATATATATATATATATATATATATATATATATATATATATATATATATATATATATATATATATATCAACTGTAGTTAATAGTGATTCCATAGGGCCTGATAGGTCATCCCAGTGTATTGTTTGAGTACATTGATGTAGTGTTCTTGGCCTTAGAGAGAGCATTGAGGATCTGTTCCCTAGTGATAGTAGGGGTAGTTATATTTGACTGTATTTCCTGAAGGCAGGTTAAGGGGGAGATAGGAGTAAAGTTAGAGGTGAATTTGTCTATCAGTAGGTTTGCTATATATTCTGGCTCAGTAGAGGTGGCTCGATTAACAACAACTCTGCAAACAATTGTGTATTGCCCTAGATAAAAAATGCCTTGAGATTATCCTTGGCCCGGGAGGCTTAATTTACCTGAAAATTGGTTTTGGTAGACTTTATTTGTCCTGTGAGTTGCTTGTTTAGATTGATGAGACATGTTTTTCGTTCTACATCTCCTTTTTTTTTTTGCAATGAATTTCTTCCTTCTGTTATACTGCCTGCTGATGTTACGATTCCAGTTGAGTGACCTGCATTTTTAAGTTAGCTCCTTACTTTTTTCTGGTGGGCACAGCTGCCTATGTGCAGCTAGTAACATGTTTGTATAGTGTTTCTGTGAACAGTTCTGCATAGGCAGCAGTTTTCTCAGAGTTTTTGGAGGTATAGAATTTTGCCAGGATATCACTTAGTAGTAGGAAGTTAGACTTATAGTAGATCCTGAACATTCCAGAGTAAGGTGGGATTTTTGCTTCAAAGGAGACTGTTTTGAGGTCTGAACTTACCAAAGATGGCATCACAATAGGGAGTGTGCAGCACTCTCCCATATTAATTATGACCAAATCCAGTATGGTCATTGTATTAGCAATCTGGTCCAGGGAATTTGTATTTACAAAATCAAGGAGTATGTGTGCCTGCATTTTGATGTTGTATATGATTCCCAGTTAATAGTGAGATAATTAAAGTTGCATATGAATATGGTATTGAGTTGGATGACGAGTATTTCCACTAAACTGAAAGACGTGTTGCAGAATTTCTGGGTCATAGAGTTGGACTTATAGCTTGCAAGGAAGTAGTATTTTGCCTATGGTGATCTGAACATGGAGAAGCTGAAGTGCATCACTCTGTTTAGCCACCCTCAAGGCACATTTTTATTTTTTGATATAATGGAGACACCACCACCTTTAGTTCCTGTCTGTGTAGTAGCTGGTCTAAATGTGGAATGCATTATGGCCTTGCACTGCCAGTGTGCTCTCCCAGCTTTAAACCATGTCTCAGTGACCGCACAGGCGTCATCATTCTCTAGGATGAGAAGAGCTTGTAGGAAGTGGAATTTCTTCTTTACACTCCTAGCACTGAACAGTAATGCCTTTAGATTTTGTTAGTTTTGGTTTGCTATATCGGAAGCAGTTTCAGTTTGGCATTGCCTAAAAAAGGCTTTGTGGGGGAGTATAATAATTTAGCTAATATTCAAATGCCTAGAGGGGAGAAGTGCAGAACATCCCTGGCAAAGCAACATGGTCTGTTGACCATTTTCTTCCATGCTGACAAATATCCAGCCAATTAGAATGGCACCAGGATATAAGCTTGTTCTTAAAGTCATTCATCTTCTTTTCATATTGTGGCATCAGTATCCTTGGAAAAGGTAAAATGCTGCTCAACACTAGGCTCAGTCCAGCCTGGGACACATATTGTAGAGCTCCATGATGTCTGTTTTCATATAGACAGGGGAAGTACATCGAAGGTCATTTACACTCATTTGGACTATGACTGAGTCATACTGCTTCTTGTGGTCCAATGACCTGAGAACATGCATAATGTAACATATCCTTTGCCCCTGATAAGCAAATGACTGTGACTTTTTCCTTACTCAGCCAGAAGAGAGGGACATCGGTGTTTCTCACAATGGAGTCTCCAATGACCATAATGTTGGACTGCATGATGGCTTGCCTTATGGAGCTTAGAAATAGAGGCTTTGTAAGATGTGGCTCTATGTACTGATGTGGGTGTTGTTTTGAAAGAATGCATCTGGGGCTGCTGAAGGCAGTTCTTATGTATGCTTCATCTAGGATGTCTTTGGTGTTTAGGAAGGTTACATTTAATTGCCTCAATATATTTGGGTCTGTCTGTCTGCTTTGTCCTGTGTGTTGTGTGATGGGTGCAAAGTGTGTACTATTCACAACCTGATTGACATTAGGAGTGCTTTTGATGAGAGACGTTTTCCTCCAGTGACATTGTGTAAATGCATCTTTTACATACTTTATCAGTTTGTTTGAGAATTACCTGGTTGTCAGTAAATATGTGGCTATTAATACATTGCCTTAGGATGCCCATATCCACCAAGGTGATAATGGAGATAGTGATAAAGCTGATATCCATGGCAACAGGCCCATTTTTATTGATTATATAGTTGCAATGAGACCAGAAATTCATATCAGCAGTATCTGATTTGTAACTCTGGGAGCAGTGCCTGTCACTACAAATTAGGTGTCCTCTGTGTAACTAGGCATAAGTAAAATATTAAGGGTGCTTTTACAGGAAAAATGTCACCTCAAGATGCCTGTATAAATATATATATATATATATATATATATATATATATATATATATATATATATATATATATATATATATCTACAGGGCACTGGCAAGTACTTGAGGGGAAACTACTAAATTAGACCGTGATGATTTATAGTTAGAGTATTTAGGTAGATATTTTGAAGTTAGGATAGACAGCAGCTAATCAAGCAGTACTTGCTGAAAAGAAAGAATTTGCTTTGTCAAGAATGATGAATAGTGTGGATTCATCTAATTATCTACTACCTGGCAATTACTAGTACTGGTCTTACCACAGCTTCATGCTGCTGAGATACAATGCATTTTTGCTCCTTTTCTCACCAGAATCAAAAGAGTAGCACCAATTCTAAGATGAGAAGCAAGCCACAGGCACTTCGGTGATCAAAAGTCTTGTTCCATATGATGCAGGGTCTGTGGGTTTGTTGTAGCCTTTCTTGGTAGTTGTCATGAAAAGTAACCAGACCAATCGGGAAGGTCCTACACAGACACTCTCTACCCAATCGGAGAGAGTCAGGAATAAATGTTCTCTGCTCCTTCTCTCACTGGGAACAATATATATGCACAAATTCCAATCCTATGTTACCCTTATTAGTCATTCTAGTGAACAGCAGTCTCGGGGAAATAATGTCCCTATGCTTCTTCTCTCACCAGGAGCAAACAAAAAGCATGAATCTCAAGATGACTACTGAGAGGTAGAATATAGGGTCTCCAATAATTGGTGGTCTTGGACCAGATGTTGCAGATTTTAAAGGTTAGATGGAACAATTTGGTTAATATCCTAAGAGTTGCGATGTGTACTAAGCCATTAGATAAGAAAGAGGGCATACCTCTCAAAAGCACAGAATTCCTCAGAATTTACTGGTTTTGAGGGCAAAATAAGGGGGGCGCCATGAATTTACAAGATGCCCCTTCAATTTCTGATTTATTTTTTTATTTTTATTTACAATTTAAAAAAACTGCTGATGTCATCACTTTATTGCCAACATCCAGGGGCATGCGCGATGACGTCAGCTTCATGAGGCAGTGCCTGACTGCCTATCAAACTGTTTGAGACATGGGAGATTAAAGACCAAAAAAAAAACTTCAGTTGAACTTGTTTACAGCTACAGCCAGCACATGACTTGCTGGCAGCAGCTTGTGGGGAAACTCTCACTTTAATTGACATATTTCAGAGAGCTACCATGGAAAGTAGATGCTTGGCAAACTAATTTAAGATTCCATAATCCCTACCATCGATCGGCTCATTTCTGCTGTTAAAATGAACTTATGATGGAATGAGTCATCTACGGGTACAGTCTAATGCATTAATTGAAACAAGCATGAACAGTAATGTTCACCGTGTGGCTGCTGGGCTACTGCCAGGCCAGAGGAGAGCTGCTGTGTATGCCTTTATTTGCGGGTCAGTCAGGATTTAGGTGCCATGCCAGCAAAGAGGAGGGAGGGAGGAAGAGGGAGGGGACAGAGCTCTTTTTCGTGTTCTGTATGCCTACTCTTAAAGCTTCTGTCTGAACGTTAATGCTTTTAATGGAACTGTCTGTTGGGGGCGCTCCATCCAACTATATTTTGGAAAAAACAATGGAAACAACCAATAAGTCAATCGTCTAGCCCAGAGCTCATTTCTAGACTTTAATGCAAACTTTTAGATACTTAAAATAAAAAATACATAAATGATAAAACCATTCAAAGATAAGCACTTTTGTTAAAATGCAGACACTTAAATACAGACATCTAAAACTATTCAGAGTTAAATGTCTGCATTTAAGGATGAACATGCTTAACTTTGAATGGTTTTACATATTTATCCATTTTTTAAGTGTTTAAAAGTTCGCATTGAAGTCTAGAAACAAGCTTGGGGCTGGACGTCTGACTTTACTGGTTGTTTCTATTGGGCTTTTTGGAGTTTTTCTTTTTTTTGTGATATTTTGGAAGAAAACAAAAAGTGTGGAGCCTGCATATTTCCAAATGTGTTAATTAGTATAAATCAGCAACAGAATCAGAAAATATTTATTAAACAATTAGGGTTTGAATCAATGAGTTTCTGTCTGGTATTAACCCAAATATTTATTAATTTTAGTAAATATTTTCTGACATAAAATTGTACTACTTTTCTTGTATTGATTTTTTTTTATTTATTTACTTGTGAATCCTCCTTTGCTACCATATGATAAATGGTGCTCTAATTAATTTACTGTTTATTTACAACTACTACTTTGTAACCTTACTAGTTATTGAAGTGTGAGATTGTAATTTGTATTTGGACATTGCTGAACATAAACTGTAACTTATACTTGTCTTTATTATCATTTATGTGTTTGTATGTTTGGAGCTTTTCTCCCAGGGCCTCCGCTGAAAATGGACATATATCCAATCAGACTATCCTGGTCAACAGATGTAAAATAAAATACATTATTTATAAAGAGTTGGTGTCAGCTCCTAAAAACTCGTAAGTTCAAAAAACAAGAAGCAAAAAACAAGTCGGATTACCTTTGCAATGTTCAGTCCCGGTCTATTCAGACCAAAAGAGATGCAATATACACTCCTGTTGACTAGTTGCAAAATGCAAGAGACAAATAACGGAAGCGGACCAAAATTCCGTTGTCGGCAGTTAGTCCCGGTCTATTCAGACCATAATCAGCGCAAAAATTGACTGAATAGTAAGCAAACCAAGATGCTGTTGTCAAGTGGTTAGTCCAGGTCTGTTCAGACCAAAAGCCAGCAAAAAAACAACTTGGTTACCATACAATACAAAAATGAAGACGACTCTGCAGTCAAGTGATACGTAAATTCAAGCAACACCAGATAATGATGAATAAAAGTTCATTTATTGGATCCACAAATAACGATGGTAAGCGCTTTCGCAACAAGTGCTTTTTCAAACCAATACATTTTCTTTCAAGCAGCATGCCCTTTATATACTTAATTCATTGCTGCTTAATAAGCAAAGGAAGTCAACCACTTAAAGAGATATGCAGCCCTAAAACAACACATGCATAAGTATATTTAACCATGCCAGGCATTATAATAATAAGAACAAATAAAAATTTATGCTTATATAAATAATGCCATGATGCAATATATAATGCATATATCTTAAACAAATTCAATTTAAAATAAATTCAATTTAAAATGTGTAACAATAATCATAAAATTATGATTCGATTAAATTCAATTAAATAATACAATTTGTGAATTAACTGTATATGAATAAATAATATAAGTTAACTGTATATGAATATATAATATAAGTTAATAAAAACTCTTATTAATAACTATTTTTTGACAAAAATTAATGTATGTATCAATATACACATAACAACAAATTAAATGTATGTATATATGTGTATAAAATTTATATTTATGAATAAATTGACTGCATTGAAAGTGTATGTGTATATACAGAAAATAAAAATGTATAAAAATATGAATATAACTATATTCTATGCATTAATATATTGTATAAAAATATTTTTATCTGAAATTCAAAACAAAAATAAAAACCTAAATGTGTATATATCAATGTTGCATAAGAACATCTGAATACCATTCATCGGGGTCTACTTCTCCTGTTTTTTAACATGGGTTTCAACGGAACCCTATCATTCAGCCCTGGGGCACAGTGTGCTCTAGTTTTTATAATCCATTGGGCCTCAACTGACTCCGTAATGTTTTTTATGTCGCCCCCTCTTGGGCTGGGTTGTAAAACTTTTATTCATCATTATCTGGTGTTGCTTGAGTTTACGTATCACTTGACTGCAGAGTCATCTTCATTTTTGTATTGTATGGTAACCAAGTTGTTTTTTTGCTGGCTTTTGGTCTGAACAGACCTGGACTAACCACTTGACAATAGCATCTTGGTTTGCTTACTATTCAGTCAATTTTTGCGCTGATTATGGTCTGAATAGACCGGGACTAACTGCCGACAACGGAATTTTGGTCCGCTTCCGTTATTTGTCTCTTGCATTTTGCAACTAGTCAACAGGAGTGTATATTGCATCTCTTTTGGTCTGAATAGACCAGGACTGAACATTGCAAAGGTAATCCGACTTGTTTTTTGCTTCTTGTTTTTTGAACTTACGAGTTTTTAGGAGCTGACACCAACTCTTTATTCATTAGACATATACTGGCTTTAACACAGTTGGTGCAATTTGCGGCAAAGTGTGCGGCAGGTTTTTTCAACATAATTTATTTATGTTGACACATATTACTGCTAGCATGATTTTGTATTGATAAATCAGTCAAAGAACCATTGTTCTTAATAGCAGTAAAAGCACAGCGGTATTTTTAGCTGGGCTAACTGCTAAATGAATGTAAATAAAAAAACAGGAAAAGAGAGAGGGGTAAACTTCGTCTGATTCAGGAGTTAGTATCTATAAACTACCCACCTTAGGCAAATCTGAAGAGGAGCAACAGGGACTGGAGAAGTCTTACATAAATAAAATCAAGGGAATAACTTTTGTTTAAGTACAATACAACATATGCAAACAAAAATGCACCAAATCAATATACCATTGTTGTATGTCTGAGCTGCCAGCAATGATGAGATAAGCTGTGATGTATTTTCATGCTTGGTAGTTTACATCCATGAGTATGCAGTTACATGGCATCAGTTCTTAATAGAGAAAGTTGTGGATTTACACCACTGTTTTGTAATTCATCTGCTACTCACCTACTCTTAATTTGACATGTGTGTATATAGATGTATATATATATATATATATATATATATATATATATATATATATATACACATATATATATATATATAAAATTATAAAAGAATAGTTAACACAAAAACAGATCAAAACACAATGACTATTTATTATGCCCATAACACACAAGCATGACACACCATAAATTGAAAAAGTATAACATTTCTTTATCTGCTATTCTTCTCATCCCCTACCACACATTCAGCTCAAATTTGTCTGAATAGTGGAAGTGTTATGGACAGGATTTTTTTCTTGTAAGATACATGTTAGGGTTAGCAGCAAGGGCAGGGTTATGGTTATGGATAGAACCGATTACTAAGCTGGGCAGGGAGGCTTCACCTCCATATTCCACCTTAGTAATGGGTGCTGTCCCTAACACTGCCCCTAACACTGACATGCAGTTGACATTAAAAAGCTCCATCCATAATACTACCAATACACAAGACTGCTTGGACACTCGTCACACGCATCTCCACAAACATTATACCCATCCCTAACAATCACACTCACACATTAAATGTATCTCCTTACCTAACCACAACCCTAAAATACTGACATACACACACAAACTAAATCTATCTTACTTAAGTTGGATTGCTTTTAGCAGTGCAAGGACCCCGACCTCCGATGTTTCTCCTTAGCTGCTTTCTGTAGCTTATGTAATTGATACAATTGATGGGTGTCTTTAAGGATTACTTATGTTCAATGTTTCTCTCACTTTTTTTTTAATTGCCTATTATGTAAAGGCTGTATTTTGTTTTCATCATTAAAAGGGTCAGTTGTGGATAATTTTTGTTTTATTATTTTAGAAATTAAATTGCTCTGTTTTACTTTACTTCACCTGCAGATGAGGAATGTGTCCTCTTTAGTTTTCAAATTCATTTCCTAGCTCAGTCTGCCTTACAGAGGGAATGCCCGATTTTGTTTTAAAGTGAAGATGTTATTTGACATCTATGTTTCTGGTAAAATAGGTTCCAGCATAAATTTTAAGGAAGTATTGTTAAGCTCAGTTAGTTCACAACATTTTTTTTCTGTTCACAGCGTGTCCTGGAGTATTATTATGCAGGGCTACTACTAACATCTTTCATACTGGCAGAGCTGAGTTCCTCCATGTAAAACATTTCTGGTGCTTCCTTGTTGTAATTTGTCAGTCTGCACTGGTCCCAGAGTCTGAAGATGGTGGCTGGAAATTCAGATTAAATTGGTATTGTGCATGCATTTATGTGCTGCAGTGTAAACTGAGTTAAAAAGTCCAAGATATGCATTATAATGTAGAAGTGTTGTCTTGCACCTTATGCAGCTAGGAGCGTTCACATTACACATGCTGTTATGCTGTCACTTTCAAGTCTTTCTTTTATATGTGAATGCTACTCAGCCAGAACATCGTGTTGTAGTACATATTTGCTGCAAAAAGATTAGCTGAGGTGATTAAAATAAACTATACCATGAATAGGGTTGTCACATGTCCCACTTTGCGAGGGACAGTCCCTTTTTGGGCAGTTGTGTCCTGCAAAAAAATAAAAATGGCAAATGTCCTGAGATATTAGGACAAAATTATTTCCTATATTTTATGTAATAGTTGCATAAAACAGTTATTCTGTATCTGAAACACCTAAATGTTATAAGAAACAGAATAAGCAACTAAAATGCTACAAGAATAAGCTTTTATTTAGGCAAATAAGTGAAGTTCTGTCCTTTGTACTGGCCGTGGGTATATTTTGGCCTACTGCATCTGACATTTGTACCAAAAATGTCCCACTTTGGGCATTTGAAAAGCTGGCAACCCTAACTATAAACTCTGACAATTCAATCCACATCCTTACTAGACAATGGTATGTTGCTCTAACAAGTTGCTTTTCTGAAGCAGCTCTTAACTACATTTACACTAACTAACTAATCCTGGGATTCAGAAAAATTCTCACCATCACTGCTCATGTAAATTGCCTACCTCAGGTAGGTCAAATTATGTGACAGCGAGAAAATATGCTTCAGATAACTGTACAGCCACAATGAGGAAACCTTGTTACCATACATTTGAATCACCCCTGTTTAACATTATCTCTGTCAGACCTGTGAAGGTGACAGTGCTTATCCCTGAAGACTCATGCATCAAGTTAGTAAAGGCACCATCTACAATTACACTCAAAAATCTTCAAACACCCATACATACGCAAAAACAGACACACCCGCATGCATACATACATACACACCATACCTCTCTACTTCCTAACACAAGATATCTGGATAAAGCCTTAAATAATGGGGGGACAAATACTCAAAAATAGGACAGATTTAAAATATTGTTCTTAGAATAACAGATTACTAGCAGTTAATTTTATTTTTATCAAAGAAAATTGCATTTTAGTTTCATACAAGTTCAAAGTTTGATACAAACTCAAGTGTTGTTATATTTTGTGTTTAATATTTTGTCTGTTCTTCAATTTGCATTTGTTGGTATCCCACAATCCCGTTAGGGTGAGCAGGGTTACACAATTATGTATGCAAATTTTATGTTAATAAGCATCAAGATTTTTGACCGGTTGTACCTACTTTTCATGAGCCTCTGTCCAGATTTTTGATGTTTTCAGGTTGAGAGGTATGAAAGAGGGAATTACTCAAGTTTTAGCAATCTAAGGGGAGAGCCACTAATTTTAAAAGAGCAAAATAGATTGGATGATGTGGGCACTTAGAATTCACAGTGGGATGGACAGTAAATTTAAATAGTTAAAAGAAGTGACTTCGCAAAATGATAATTTTGTCCTTACTGACAATAGCGAATGAAAGAAAAGAAGGAATTATATATATGGTCAAAAACAAAAAGAGTAGGCAACTAGACAGACATAAGTTTAAAAACACAACAGTGACAGGGTGAGGGAAACTTTAATTTCTGTGTGATTCACAAGCAGCGGAGTTCTGGTCTCTTTGCTACTTTAAATATGCATTTGTACAATTACAACACAGTGTAATGAAAATACAACACAATAAACCAAATAGAAGAAGACAATGAAGCTATGCAAATTACAAGAAAGCATTATGAAAAAAGATCTGGCTGTTTTGATCTTACATTGTTTAAAATGTGTCACACTCCTGATCAGAGATGACCACTTCACTATTTCCCTAGTACAGTGTAGCCTGAATTCTGGTTTACTGTTTACTGTTTAGTGCCATAGTTTTAGCATGATTCCTGACTTCTCTAAAGAGTTCAATAGAGGCAGTAGTTGTGTGTTTTTGTGGTTTTGATGCCCCAAAATGTCTTTGTTAGACATTTGTATGTTAATTACTGTTGTTAGCAGGTTAAGGACATATGCTGATTTACAGGGAGTAAGTTGTGAGGAATGAGAAAATGATTGAAGTTAAAATATTCACCATAATGCCACCTACTTTAGCTGTATCAGATACAGATACACTGATACAGTCAAGTTAGATTTCTGGGCTATAGACCACAATGAAGGAGAAAACGGTGCAATTGCAGCTTAGAAAACATCCATACCTCAAAGGAACTCCAGAAGACAGGAAACAGTTGATGGGCTTAACACAATTTTAATGCAGTAAGAAAGCACAACACATCTTGAAAATATGTTTTCATCCTCAACTTCATCAGATACAACTAACAAACTAAATTACATTCCTTAAATACTTCAATTAAATACAAATTCACCAATAAAAACAGTGTATCACTAACATTAACATTTCATAGGCTTTACCCACAATCCTTGTCACCTCCACTAACATAAATCACTTATTTTACAACAATAATTCTACACTTTAAAAGTTATTCTAATACAATTCATAATGTAAAATAAATTCTGTAACTGCTTGCATCAATAAATGTTAAAACAACATCTCTCCTTAAGGGTAATAAGTTATAAAAATACTTTGATATATAAGTTTATAAAATTCTTTACATGCTTATTTGTGCATCATCTACTGGCTCTAAAACTCACAACTGCTTCACATTTAAAACAACTACAGAATCTGGGACACTACACAATTAAATACCACAGTTGTATAAAGTTTTGTAAATGTTATAATCATGCCGCTTTCTCAGCTTTAAAACTGGGGCTAGGGATAAACCATTGTTTAGCCCAGGGAACCTGCTGGCTTTTAAAAAATCTGCCAGTAAAGTTCCCTGTATTCAATTCTGGTCTCCCACTTAACACCCCTCATATCCCTTGGGATCTCCTCAAGTACAAAAAAGCTAAACTTTCCTTTTCCAGATTCTATACTGTGCCTATATAGTGCATTATTAACATTTCTATTACTTATGGCATTCAAATGTTCATATACTCTCCTTTTCAGCTTCCTCTCGTTTTTCCTACATAGAATGCCTTGCACTCACATAAGGCAAGATATACAGCTCCACTGGTCTCACAGTTACTATAGCTCCTTGCCATGAGGGTTCTATGTCTGGAATCCAGGTGGACTAGTTCAGTATTCATAATGAAAGGGAATTGTGCACAACTCCCACATTTGAATGTCCTTTTCTTTTTTCGGGTCCTACCCCCCCTTACAGACATAGTATCCTTCCAAAGCATTTTTGATACCTGTTCCCTTCCTATAGACACATTTAAAAGGGGTTGTAAAGTCTAATTTAAGGTCACTAATTCTACTGAACCTAGTCCATTCCCTTTCGATGGTTCTGCATACAACATTAGCATCCCCACTAAAATCAGTGATGAATGCCGAACCAAAGTTCCCCTCATTCTTATTTTCTTTCAAATTTAAATGAGCTAACTTCGGGAATTCCCAAGATTGGGGCATATTTGCCTGTCCTCTCACTAGCCACTTCCTGTTTCACTTGGGTAATTAAAGTTTCTGCGTATCCACGTTCACAAAACCTACCATGTAACACATCACATTCCTTTCTAAATACATCATTCAAAGTCATTCTACTAATTCTTACAAATTGCCCATTTATAATGGCTTTCTTCTGATGGAAAGGATGGGCACTAGCATAATGCAGAATAGAATTAGAGTATGTCTTCTTCCTGTATACCCTTGAATTAAATTTATTACTTTCCTTGTAAATAGTGACATCTAAGTATGCAATTTCTTTATGGCAGATATTGTACGTAAACCTTAAAAATTCAGTAGATTCAGAATTTTTCGAGGTGGTGCAGTGGTAGCATTGTTGCGTCACAACAAGAGGTTCTCCCGTTCGATTCTCAGCTAGTGTATGGAGAGTGCCTTCTGTGTGGAGTCTGCATGTCCTCCCCATGGGTCGAGTGGCGTTCCGAAAGACATGCGTGAATGGGCATGCCTTCGTTGAAGGTTGGGCATTGAGCTGGCAACTTGGCACCATGAAAATCTACTGCCAATCATTAGCGGACCAGAGTCCCACTGTGGTGACCCTAACCAGGAAAAGCCGAAAGACAACAACTGATAAAATTCCATGAATGTTTGAAATGTTCTTTTTCAAAAGATACAAATATCGTCTAAAAACCATTTGTAAAATACCCAATAATCCTTACATATATACTGTTCAAAAGAAACTTCTTCTCCCACACCATTAGTATCAGGCTGGCATACATCGGGGCACACCTTGCCCCCATTGCCACTCCACTGGTCTGCTGAAAAACTTCTCCCTGAAAGAAAATGTAATTATTTTTAAATGCAATTCCATCAATTGCATACAAATATATATCTCATCAGGGTTTAAATAGGTATCTTCTCTTAGGTATTCCTCAAACCATTCAATGTCAATAGCATGAGGTATTGAGCCAAATAAATCCACAATGTCTATAATGATGAAAATTAAATCCTCAATAAAAATTTATTGCTGTAGATAGTGCACAAATAACATCATGTGGATTTCATAAACTTATATATCAAGTATTTTTATGATTTATTACCATTAAGGAGATATGTTGTTTTAACATTTATTGATGCAAGCACTTACAGGGTTTATTTTACATTATGAATTGTATTAAAAAGAACTTTTAAAGTGTATAATTATTGTTGTAAATTAAGTTATTTATGTTAGTGAAGGTGAAAAGTATTGTGGGTATTGTTTCCTGTCTTCTGGAGTTCCATTGAGGTGTGGATTTCTTGGCTATAGATTTTGATCTTTTATTTGTTTAAAATGTTTTGTATATACCATACTTGGATGTGCTAATGTGCATAGCTCTGCTGTGTAATGTGAAAATGGATTCAAGTTAAGTTTCCAGGCAATGTTGAAATCTCCTATAGTATTTAATGTGTTTTAATGTTGGATGTAAGCCAGTTCAATAAGAATTCAACAACATAATTACAGATGTCTGGTAAAATATGAAGACAATCTACCTTATGTTTTTGATGCCTTTATATGTACTAAGAGGAGGACCAACTTCCTGCATGTGTATGAAAGTTGACTTTAGAAAAAATAAACAATGCACATCATCTTTGTGAATGATGACCATACCACCTCCCACTTATGTTGCCCATCTTTTTTAAATATGTTGAACTATGCGCAAAGCATCTGTCTGAGACAAGTTTTTATAATAGCAAAGTTGTAGTGAGAAATCCAGCTTTGAAGCAAAGGCACTTTGATGCAGATATTGCGGGTAATGTTATGTATTACTTGTGTTCCAAGAGATGTGTTCAGCAATCAGACAGTGGAAATGAGTGTGTCTGATGGTGACTCAAAGTTACAATGTATACATCTCCACTTGAAATGAGCGGTGATGTAAGTATGTGAACTTTATGATGAATTAATGCCAGGAATACATTTGTGGGTTAATATTAACCTTACTCTTTATTAGATGCTTACTTTTAGTACAGAGAAATGTAGCATTCAGGATATGCAGTCACTGTGAGAAGGTGTGACTGTCAATATATGGAAAACGTTAGTTCCAGTGGTTTGTATTTGTTGAGCCCATTGAGATAGGAGGTGTAATCAATGCTAAGTGGAGACAAGTAAGTATTAGGAATAAATGTGGAAGTAGCAGCACCCTCCTTTTCGTAAGTGATGGCCTGGCTATTTGATTTTATATGACACTGTGAGTTGTGGAAGAAGGGGAAATGAGATAATATGCTTTATTTCAGTAATACAATTAGCTAGGAAGGCTATGGCTAAGTTCTGGAGTTATGTTTAGCACAAATTAGGTCAGCAGTGTATTTTATAAAGATGCATGCAAGTTGATAATGTTTGGCACTACAAATGATCAGCCAGTCTCAGAGGGAAATAATATCTACAGCTAGCTACTTATGCAGGAAAGGCCCAATTTCTTGAAACCACAGATGACAGTCCTGGAACTTAAAATACCTGAGAGCACTGAAGGTGTGGAATCACTCTGTGATGGATAGCTTTGACAAAAACGCTCACATTTTTTTATTTGTAAATAGTGCAGGAGCCCACAGGTTGCTTAGTATTTTGGGGTCAATCAATATCCTTCCCTTGAGGCCCCTTCTAAGTGAAGAGTAACCTACACCAGCAAGTATATAAAATCAGAGTTTGGAGCTAGTGCATAAATGTAGGAAAACCTGAAGGCATGTGCAGCTTGGAAGGAAGAATCTATCTATCCTCAACCCCTTTCCCCATTTTGCACATAGTGTCAGGGTGTCGCTTTAACAATGAAAATCATCTCGCACCAAGGTTTACACTGTCAGGTGGCTAGCCCTGTCATAGTGGTTCATTCATACCACTCACACCTACAGCTAATTTAGAGTGTCCAATCCTCCTACTAAATGTCTTTGGAATGTGGGAAGAAACCAGAGCACCAGGAGAAAACCCACATGATGACAAGGAGGCTATGCAAACTCCACACAGAAGGCACCTCAATATTCAAGTCACACAAGTAACTTTTAAATGATGTTAATGATCCATATCCAAAATTCTTAGAAAGGAGTACAGTACAGCTGTGTAAGTAAACTTGCCATAACAGTAGATGTTCAATTGACAAATGCTGCAGTAATCTTAGCAATATGGGGATATATTCTGTAAAGTATATAACAGCTGGCCAGCTTCCAAAGCTTCAAGGAACCTTCCATGCACCTAAACCATCAGCATGCTTGAGCTGAGCTGACTAAAAGGACAGGTTTTGGTGCGAAGCCCATCAGACCTTTCATGCAACAGAGACAGGGAAGCTTAGCCCAGAAAGAACACTGCTAGGAATAACAAATAATATGTATCCATACCCTGGCATAAACAACACACCAAAAAAACAAGGGAGGTGGAGAGATGGAGCAGCTACTGCAGCAGTGATCATTCGAACATCTACTGTCATAGTAAGTTTGCTTACATGATTGTGCTATGTTCATAGTATTTGCACAGTGTACCCTGCTGGATTAGAACAGAAATGTATATACACTGTTGTAACTGTTTTGATGTATATATTTTAACATTGGAAACTGGAAAACATGAGGTTAATTCCATAAAAATAACTGAAAATTTAAATTACTACTGGAGAAAGAGGAAGAAACCAGCACCGGAGTGACTGTGGTCTCTGTGTGCTCTTAAGGGAAATTGCACCCAATGCAGAGAGCTGCATCAGGAAATACTGTGTGCACTTGTCATCCTCCCAATGTACACCCCCCCCCCACTGGTGCTAGTGGTGAAGATTGAGGCTCCTTGATTACTGGGCCAGTGGTGGGATCACACTATAAATGACTGCTGCAGCAACCTTAGCTATATGGACAGATTACCCTAGCTAATTACATTTAGGAGGTGGAAGAATCCCCTGTAGAATGGTCCTTGCAAAGCCTGATCTAGACTACGAGAAGGAATTAACTTTATAGTGCTTTGTAAAAGTATGTACAAAGGGTCAAGCTGCTGCTTTTATAATACTTCTAGAATCCAACCCTTTCCAAAAAGTCATAGATGAAGCAAAGGCCCTGGTAGAGTGGGCCTTGATCCTGCCTGAAACAGTTTTGTTGTAGAGAGTATAGCAAAAGCTAATAGTCTTAGGCAACCATTTGGAAATACTCTGTTTTTACACAGGCTATCCCTTCTTACCTTCATAAAAATGAGCAATTGATCTGAAGATTTGAAAGGTTTAGCTCTGTCAAGATAGTACCCGAGTTGCCTTTGGACCTCTAAGGTATGGAGTATCCTTTTCCCCCTCATTTTTGAGAAAGAAACACAGCGATTGATAATTTGGCTTAAAGTAAACTTGGCTACCACTTTAGGCATTAAAGAAGGATTAGTTCTCAAAGAAACCCTGTCTCTGTCAAAAATGAGTTTGGGTTGACTTACCGTAAGAGCTTGCAACTCAGATGTCCTTCTTGCAGAGGACAAAGGAATAAGTAAAACTGCTTCCCATGTTAAGAACTTTTAGTCAATTAGATTAGTTGGTTGAAATGGAGCAAGAGTTAGTTTCTCTAACACAAAATTAAGATCTAAGTGAGGGGCACTGGTTTTCTTGGAGGCCTTTTATGGAAAACCCCTTTCAAAAATATTTTTACATGAGAATTCATTGAAAGAGAAGGATTCATGGGCAGACATGCTGAAACTACCAATAAATAAACCTTGCTGGAAGAGTAAGAAAGGCCATAGGGTAGTAACACTCACAAATATTGTAAAACCAGAGAACAACTAGCCCTGAATGGGTTCTAGTTATGTTGTTGAGGAACACAATCCTGTGTGAAGGAATCGAAAAAAACTTTTGAATTTTTCTCAGAATCCCACTTTGTGTAAGAGATATCTCACCCAGTGACAGATTATTGACAGTTTGAAAAATACTCTGCAAAGATAATTAAGTCATCTAGTTTTGGAAAAAATTGCATAGCCTGTGGCTTACAATGACCTATAACTGGAGTTAAATGATTTGTGAACACTCTTGGGGCACTGGATAGCCCAAATAGTAAGGAAGATAACTGATAATGTGATCTAGACACACAAAAGCATAAAAAAGCCTGAAGTCTAGGTGAATAGGGATGAGATGGTAAGCATCTTTTAAATCTAGTTTTATCAGGAAACTTAAATGAGGAAGAAGAGGTAACAGATTGAGAATCAACATCATTTAGAACTTGAGCACTATCACAAACAGTTTTAGGAAAGAAAGATCCAGAACTGGTCTCCAAGATTTATTTTCCTTTGGTACTAAAGGCATCCTTGAATAAAAACCTTTCCCCATATGGGAAGAAATAATTGGTTCTATCACTCCCTGGGACAACATGTGATGAATGACAGGTGGAAAAAAAAAAGAATCTCATCTGGTGGATGAGGAATTAACCTTGGAGAGGAGGAATTTCCTCCCATTGCTATCTGTAGCCTTGATGAATGATCTTCAGAACCATTTTGGTCTGAAGCTATCTGATGCCAAATAGAAAAGTAGAGATTCAAGCTATCTGGAAGGGAAAGGGGGCTGCCAGTGTGTGTGTGTGTGTGTGTGTGTGTGTGTGTGTGTGTGTGTGTGTGTGTGTGTGTGTAGGGGGGGCAAGGCCCTTTGAAAAATCATTCTGACTTGTTGGAATGTTCTACATTTTGGGGGGGTCCTGAATTTTTTTTGGAACTCCCTTACCATTTCTTCTTAACTGTCTGTTTACCTGCATTTTATTAAGACTGTTTATTTTGCTTGTTGTCAAAACTGGATGAGGGGTTACAAAATCCCTTAGAAATTTTGGAAAGGGGGGAACTGAAAAATCTTAGAGATTCCCCTGTATCAACTTACCCCTTTCATCACACTTTTTGATTACCTCTGCAGCAGAGTGAACAAAAAACTAAATTTAAATCCAAAAGCAAATGTAATATCTAATTTTTAAAATAATCTGGGAGGTTCTAAGAATGCAGCCAGGCAAACCTCTTCAAAACAGTACCAGTGGCCATAGATATGGAAGAAGTATAAACTGAGTCATATACACACTATAAACTATGAGCAGTAACTTCTACATTTGAAGAATATAAATTATTTACAGCAGAGTTTTCCTCACAAGAAGAAACTGCAGACAAAACATTCTTCATTCTATCACAATTAGTCAGAGCAGATGTTAGCATATGAATCTGCCAATTCTAAATTTGAAAATTAGAGTTCCATACTTATCAATAATATAGAGTTCCATACTTATCAATAATATTCCCAGTAATTATCAGAAGGAGTAGGATTAAAATTAACTAAATATTTAGCAGCAGCAGGATTAACTATAGCTGTAGCTGCTGGCTCAGGATTGGGAAGAGTGAATAAACACTTTCTTTTTCTAGGGGCAACTGGTTGACTCTCAGGAAAATTGCAGACATGACACACATATCCTCCAAAGCTGACAGAACTGGAGGAATTCATGAAGGTTCTGAAATTTTTTTTCTGTAACAGCTCATAGTATTTCTGTGGACTGAGAAACCTCAGTGTTCTCCCATTGAAAACACAGGCACATTCTGGAAATAGTCTCAGAGGAAAAGTAACTCTTACAGGAAGAATTATAAACTGAGCTCTTCTCTTAGTCTGAATCAGAAATATGAGGAGAAAACCCTGTCTCTGAACCTTCGTCTTCCTGTCTAGATTCAGAAACTTGAATCTCTTCAGGAAAAGAGGAATTCTTCTCTCTTTTACCAGAAACTACCTTATAAGAAGGGTCAGTAGCCTGAATTATACCCTTAGCCAGACCCAGTAAACTACTCCTGTGAAAGGAAATTTGAGGAGGAGTAGATACATGTTTAGTTTTCTGTATCTTTTTGACAGGAATAATGGGGCTTATAGTGTTATTAATGGCAGCAAAAGCTTTCTAGGGGATGGGCACAGCATTTTGACAAAACAGGGAAGTCTTTGCTCTTCCCTGTTCCCTATCCCAGGACTGAAAAAGAGTGGCTCTCATTTACCCACTGAGGAAACCCTAACAGCCACAGAGAACAAGGATAACCCACAGTCCATACTGGCTGGGATCGGGATAAAAGATGAGTTGTCTGAAAAACAACTAATGGCTACAGCAGAGTCACCCACCTGCGGGTAAGGCAAATTACTTTTGTTGTGGCTGGCAGCCAAGACTGACAGTGCGACTAGTAGGTTGTTTAATGGTCAAGCCGAAAATAGTGCCTCTTTGCCAGGGAAAAGAAGCAATAAAAGTCAGTAAAATTTAAATCTTTAAAAGTTATTTTTTTCACATAAAACCCAATATAAAGAACTTTAAAGCCTTTTACCAATCCCAAACAGTAAAATAAGCACAATTTCTCCACAAAGAAAATTATTTTCAATGACTTTAAACAACTTTAAATTGACAAAAAAAAATATGTGCGCACTCATTTAAAAGTACAATACAGTGTCATCACAGTCCATTAAAACACAAACTCCTAGCTAAAACAGGAAAGCATTATTAAATGAACTATTTTTTTTAAGTGGAAACTACTTCCCTGAAGGGAACTTATCTACCCAGCTAAAGAACAGCAGAAGCTGACTGTCAATTCTCGAAAGCCTCAGGGGAGTGCACTCTTCAGCAGCAGCAAAGCTCTGAAAGGCTTTTCACCCAAACCTGTCTTTTTAATCAGCTCAGCTTGAGATGACTGATGGTTTGAGCATGTGGAAGGTGCCTTGAAGCTTTGGAGACTGACCATTTGGTATATCTTCAACAAGATATAACCCTCCACAAAGCCAAGGCTACTGTAGCAGTGATCAATATGATGAATATCTTGATGTTTTAGCATCAGTATCAAAGTCAATGATAATTCTAAGACTGGTAAATAGTGCACAAGTTAAAACACCTTTCTATGTATCACATCACTTGATTGAAATTAGGGCAAAGTATACCAAAAATATCAGAGTCGCAGGCAAGGAAAGTGGCTGGAATAGCAGCATACTGAAGCCATGCTAAGCCTGAGCTAAAATTGTAATTAATGAAGTGGCGCAGTGTTTCACTGTATGATCTCCCCTATAGTAACTCTCCATATATCTGGAGGGGCAGGATAGCATCATCGTAAGAGTATGCTACAGGCCCTGCACCATGCAATGTGCCTAATGCATGCAACATGCAAATGTGTGTCAGTAATCAAGAGTGCATTCACCTGTAAGTTATGGCAAAAACTGTGTTACTGCAGTTGGTGGTAATATAGCTTTGCACCCATTATTAAGCAGTAGAATATCTCAATTGCATAGATATGTTGCAGTGTCAAAGAGGTATCCATTAAATCCACATGGCTGTCATTATTCAAAAACAGAGGTTTATGAGAACAAAAGGAGAGGGCTAGAAAATAAAAGGTGGATAGCTCAGAGGAGGTAAAAGGACAAAATGATTGACTTCAACAATTGGCTAAGCTTCTGGTGTCATTCTAAGAGGATCCAGTATCTGTCTGCTTGGGACGACATGGTCGACAGACCACAATGCTTTGCCAGAGATGGCCTGTGCCTGTCACCCCTGGGATTCCGGATACTGGCTAAGGGTCTTTCCGGCCATGCAAGAGTGACGTTTTGGGATTGGGATGGTGGCTTAATGGCTAAGGTGTTTGCCTTATAAAAACAAAGTACAGGATTTGAGTCTCACAAGGAATAATTGGCTAGGCTTAAAATGGCTCTCAAGGGCAGTTAGCTTAGTACTAAACTATGAACCTATGAACCTATAGTGCCTTTTTTAAGCAAGGTTCAAATGACAAATTCACCACCATAACAGGAACAGGCAAGCAAAAACTGAGGGTAATGCTACTCAATGCTAGAAGTCTAAATCTCAAAATGCACTCACTGGAGGCATTCCTTAAAATGGAGAACACTGATATCTGTGCAGTGACTGAGACCTGGTTAAAAGCTCTACAGAGCACCCCTGCATTACCAGGCTATAACTCATACCACATTTTCAGCAATCTAACCTGGACCAGAACACCAAAGGTGGAGGTGTGTCCATATTCATTAAGGATATCCACACCTCCAAGCTAGTTGCGCAGCATAATGCATCTGAGGTTATCCAAGTGCAACTAACTCTGGGCAAAACTGCAATCCAAATTGTAGCTTGCTACAGATCCCCCACCATGGCCCATGATTCCCACTCCTCTTTTCTTGATATACTGGAAAATAGTAGGGTTCAACCAAACACCCTAATAATGGGTGATTTCAACTACTCCACCATTAACTGGGAAAACTACTCATGTACCAACTCCTTCGCTTAACGCTTTCTGGAATTCATAAACTCCAATGCCCTGGATCAACATGTCCACACCCACACCAGGGGCAACAATAAACTAGACCTAGTCATTACCAACATGAGTGACCTGTGTTCCACATCTGAAGTCAACTCCTCGTTGGTCAGATCCGACCATAAACTAATCATCTTAGCTATCCACATCCCACCCCCACCCACTATTAAGGAAACCACAGTAAAAAAATGTCTCCAAAGCCAAATTCTTGCTTCTTAAGACAGAAGTGGTGAACTTCATGACACCCATGCAGATGGACAATACAGTTATGACTGCTGAATCCTACATAAATGCACTCTATAAGCACTTACATGAGTGCATGGATCGTGCTATACCAAACAGAACCAAGACGCTATCCTCCAAAAAAGGAAGCAAATCTGGTGGTCCCCTGCCATAAACAAACTCTACAACAGAAGGAAGAAACTGTTGCAAAAGAGAGTAAAATCCCCATGAGTGGAGGAGCTCCCTGGTCAGCCTCAATAGAAGCTGAGATCCCTTATAAGATCCTCTAAAGCTAGCTATGAAAACAAAATCACCACTGATTCTAAGGGCAACCACAAAGCATTCTATAGCTATGTCAAGAATCTCAATGGCAACATGCAGATCTGCTCTGAGTTACAGCACAATGGCATGAAAATTACAGAACCAGTTGATATTGCCAACATCCTGGCAGATAGGTTCAGTGCTAACTGTACCCCCCTCTCACCTCCTAAAGGGCTCATATCTATACAGGAAAAATGCAGAGTCCCCGTAATCACATCTATGCAGATAAAAGCTGCATTCTCTAAAACCAAAAACACAGCATCTATGGGACCAGACAACATCCCAGGCTGCATTTTACATGAACTTTAGAATGAACTGGCTCCCCACCTATGCACCATGTTCAACCATAGTCTCACATCAGGCTTTGTGCCCACTGAATGGTGCACAACAACAGTTATCCCACTCCACAAAGGGGGAGCCACCATTAATCCTGGAAACTATCGCCCTATTAGCCTGATGAGCCTGGTCTGCAATGCCATAGAACGTATCATCATGGAACTCATAAACAAAGACATTGGTAACCTCCAGACTCGGGTTTGTGAAAGGCAGATCATGTCTTCTGAACCTGATTGACTTCTCTGAGGCAGTCACCGAAGCTGTAGATGAGGGTAAGGTGCTTCACACAGCCTATCTTGACCTCGCCAAGGCTTTCAACGCCATCCCCCATTCTGGAATTATAGCTAAACTCAGTAAACTAGGTATAAATCCCTCATTACAAGATGGGTTGCCAACTGGCTCACTGACAGAACCCACACTGTAAAATTTGTAGATTCCAAATCTGACTTCAAAATAGTGAGAAGTGGAGTACCACAGGGTTCAATCCTGGGACCTCTCCTGTTTGGTATCTACTTCTCTGAAGTACAGGCTAACACAAAAGGCCTCTGGGCAATGAAGTTCACAGATGACTGCAAACTAGGAGCTATAGTCGAGTCCCCAAATTATGTGGACATCCTACATAAGGGCCTCACTGAGACAGATGCCTGGTGTCAGAGGCATGGCCTCAAGCTCAATGCCAAAAAGTGCATTGTAATCCCCTTTGGTAAAAACTCTGTACCCATGAACTACCACATAAACGGCAGCCTACTTAATGCCAAATGTGTGATATAAGACCTTGGGACTCAGGTGGACTGTAGTCTCTCTTTTGATAATCACATTGTCACAGTAGTCAGGAAATCCTTCTTTGTGGCACGCCTCATCACAAAAGATTTCTCATCCAGGAAAAAAGAGGTCATTGTTCCCCTCTACTCGGCACTCATTAGACCCATTATAGAGTACAACGCCCCTTTTGGAATGTACCTCACAAGACATCTGCAGCAGCTGGAAAGGCCACAGAAGTACCTCACAAAGAGGATTACTGGCCTCAAACATATGGCCTACACTGACATCTCAAAAAACACAAACAAACGTGCGCGTGCACATGCATGCACACACACACACACACACACACACACACACACACACACACACACACACACACACACACACACACACACACACACACACACACACACACACACACACATATACATGAAGCAAATGGCAAAACAATAATACCACAAAAAGTAAGCAAAACCCACCAACAGAAAAAACAATGAAAAAGCCACAAGAATCACAAAATAATGCAAAATAAATAACAGTAATGCAACATAAAATAAATATTCACATAAATCTATTTCACTGCATATTATAAAAAAAAAAAATGAAATTACCAAACCATCAAAATCTTAAAAAGACATAAAAAATCTGCCAACTAATTTTCAACATATAGGCACACAGTCCCCAATAACTACTAAAACAAACACCTGCAGTGCTGATCTGGTGGTGGTGAGGAATAAAGCCCTAACTACGTATCAGATGACCCTGCTTCAGTTAGCTCTTGGGTGATTGATGGAGCAGCAAGGAGGGATGGGTGTATCCATCCTGGAGGAGGGCATTCAGTGGTGATATTCCCTAAGGAGAGGCATGGTCTAAAGATGGAGTTGTCTTCAGATGCACCCAGTGAGTGTAGGAGTGGAAAAGGAGAAATGTGGGTATTGCAGATAAAAAAAAACAGACAGGCAAGTCCCCAGACTGCCCTTAAAATCCATGACCAGCACCACCAGGTCACATCTGAGTGGTGGGGTTGATGTAGGAAGATACTGGTAGACTCAGTCTGGACATGGGGCACTGGAAATCAGGCATGAATAAATGAGATCAGAGGGGACCAAAATTAAATAAATAAATACATAAATAAATAAATAAAAATGCCTATCCAACAACACAACAATGAAAACAGAACTATGCAAAACACCACTAAAATTTACAACAAATCTGAATGACAAAAATATGCAAAGAAAAAGAACCGATAATCTAAATAGTAATATATATGCATAATACAAATTTACAAAAAATAACTGGATTAATCAAAGCAAGAACAACAACAACAAGCAACTAACAGCAGCAGAAAGGAAAATTTGTGAAAAATAGAAAAGCACATGAAATAATTATTTTGCATTGAAACTGGAAGAACAATATTAAGGGTACTTGAAATAACCATATTAAGAATCCTTGAAATACTGGCACAGGGACAACAAAACCCATACATGATTGCAACATTGAAGAGTATCCCTAAACTCCAAGGCATTTCTGCCTCCAAAAGATACCTCAATTCCGAAAGACTTACCTTTGGTATAGATGGCCCACTCAGCTGTAAGCCTGTTCTATAGCTAGGCCTTAAGTCAGAGTCAGTCACTTATACAGAAAGCAAGTTTTTTTGGAATTGGGGCAGGCATATTTGTGGAGGACAGTCACCACTCATAAAACACAACCTTCTCTATAAAACACAGTTATGTGCTTACAACAGCCAACAAACTTCACTAAATAATTGCAATTTTGAGTATACAATACACATAGTTGACCACTGGCAGTAGCCCCAACAAACCAGCTAAAGTGATGTTTAAAAAAATGAAATCAAAAACACACAAAAAAGAGCTGAGAGAAAGCCTAGATATAAACAAATGCACAAATGAAACAGAAAATTAGAAAAAAAGACTGAAAACGTTGATGCAATAAAAAGCCAAAAAAAAAAAAAAAAAACTAAAGAACTAAGATCTATCACTAAATAAACAAAGGAATAAGCATGAGAAAAAAGCAAGGAAAAATGACAAGAGAAAACAATCCACAATGATATTCAGTAAACCTGCAAAAAAGCAAAGAAAGGAGAAAACATAAAAGTCTGCAATGGTTTGTGAGGATAAAACCCTACACATGACCTAGATAAACTGATCTTGACTAGCAACCTCAATGCTGGAGTAAATGGCTAAAAGGAAAACTGGAAATAAGAGGTGTTGCCTGTTCATCTTGCTTTTGAGTTATGGGAAGTGCATGCCCAAAATGCAAAGTCAAAGTAGAATTCATTGTGGAGGCCAGAGATCATTAGAGGTGATTTACCTTCAAAGGGTCATAGCCATTAATTGGATGCCTCTCAGAGAAGTAGGAGAACACACATCTCACACATCATTCACTGCACAACACACCTTGTGGTACAGCAAGTACACATAGTCAGAATAAACAGTGCTTTAAATAGAATCCCTCCCCAATTCCCCACATTGCTTGATGAGCTCTTCAGCCAAACAATACTGCTGCTAGGGAGCAATGAACATGGCATAAGGGTCTCATTTCTAGAAAAAGAAAATTCTTTCGTGATTGGGAGTGGCTTGATTGTCAAAGGGGACAACATGAATGGATAAAAAGAGTAAGAAGAGATTCAGCCTGCAATAAAGACATTAAATGAACCAATACATCATTCATAAATAAATAGTACAGTGAACTAAAAATGGTACACCATGACTTGGATTCATGAATGTTTACACTCTGTCCTAAGTGCATGTGCATGATGCACAGTAATGAGTGAGCTGTTTGTTGTTCATGAAATGGACCTACATGTCATGCCCAGCTGCAAAACAAGGGTAAGTGGCAGAATATGATAATGAAGCAATAAGCAGGTGAATTGCATGTTATTGAAACAATTCAACACGGCAGAGCAATTAGGTAATGTATAAAACCTGCTGCTACAAACTATGCTCCCTTTAGCCCTCAATTACAATACTGAATGGAATACAGCCACAAAAAGACACATATTAAAAAATGTTAGGGGTTGCTACTACTATCATCAATCTGTATGTGCAACAGGCTTTAATACAAGGTGGTGAAAATGCTGCCAGACTTTGGCCTAGACAGCAAAGAGACTTTAGACTATATCTGACCTTTCATGGAGTGCATGAGATAGAAATAATACAGTGCTACAGAGCAGACAGGGACACCTTAAAGGAAATAGTCAAAATCTGCCCCCTCACCTGAGGCCCCTGGTAAATTGTGGAGACCCCATCCCAGTGGAAACAAAGATATGGGTAGCATTACATATACTTGCTACAGGCACTTTACAGGCACCCACAGGGGAGATATCAAGGGTGTTACAGGCCTAGGCCTCAAGAATATCACACCAATTTCTCAATGCAGTACTGCTGCATGCAAGGAGGCACATCTGGTTTCCATGTACCACAAAGGAGAGAGCTACCACCATGCAATATTTCTATGCCACAGCATATTTTCTTGAGGTTCTGGTTCCTATAGACTGTACATGCATACAAATAAAAGTCCCATCTGCTGAACAGGGAAGTAGGTACATTGATAGATTTAGATATCACTCTATCAACTGTCAAGTGATCTTTAATGCCAAAAGGACCACCTATAAAGTGTGTGCATGTAACCCTGGCAGTTTCCACAACTCTCACCTATAACACACTTGTGACTTATATCTAAGATTTTGTATGGGTGACTTTCCACAAGGGCATCTAGTGGGTGATGCAGGTTATGCACTGGAACATAAGCTCATGACATCAGGTGTGCATGAGTCTTCTCAGTATACCCTATTTTCACACGTGTACATTGCTTCATTTTTGTTTCCTTCATACATAAAAGTCAAGGAAAGGGCTAAAATTATTTAACTTGTATGTATGTTTAAACATCAGTCATGTTGATGTAAATAACTTCCTTTGTTTACTTTCACAATATTTGTGGTATGCATAAAAAGATATGACTCATACAGAAGTGAAAAAGAACTATCCTGCAACTGGTGGTTTGTGATTTATTGCAGCATATATTCAGCTCTCTCTCTCTCTCTCACGCTCTTCCTGGAAATTCAGATAGCTATTTAGATTCAGTAACTGTTTCAGACAAAACATAGGGAAAATGTACATTTGTAGATATCTAATTTTCTTGCAATTTATTTCTTCAAAACAATCATTTTCTCTTTTTAGTTCAGTGTAATATCTCAAACTATATTTAGCGGCTAACTATATTAATAACATTTTCTAAGCAAATTATTTTTATATATTATTATAGTGAGATTAATACTCTCACATCATACCTTAAGTTTACTATGAACAAGTCATTGATTTCTGTACCTTATTTGGATGTTTACATAGAAAGAATGACAAATGACCTACTCAATACAGGTGTCCACAGAAAACCTTGCTACAGGAATGTTCTGTTACATAGGGACAGCATGCATCCTGATTTTGTGTTTAGAAATATAATTAAAGGACAAGCCATGTGAATATCACACCTTAACTCTAGTAATGAGGCATTTAAGGGTGAGTTACACGATTTACAAAATAGGTTACTTAATTGATCTTACCGCCTGAAAGAGGTCCTACAAGTTTTTGAAGGGATAGATGCATTGAGAGAGGATAAAGCCTCACCGTATTTTATGGATAAGGGTCAAGTACAGAATACTGAAGGCTATAGATTTGTAGATTCACCCACACCAAACACAGAAATGAAGGTAGTACTTTATTACACACAGGATGTCAGCAGAATCAAAGATATATTTTTTAAATATTGTGATATTATCACTGTGGATCCACGCATTAGAGACATAGAGACATAGAGACATTAGAGACATAGAGGGAGTTAGATCACATTTTACATACAAGGACAGGATGAACCTGCATAGACTATTATGCCACCCTGTAGACAGTTGGACAACTATGACCCAACCTACACACTGCCTCATGCTTTGTGCTTTGACCATGCATCTGCACAGTTTTTTAGTATTGTAAAATGAGGAGCTTAGTTGGCTTATATAGCCACTTTGATAGGCTTTATTGCTTTGTTTTATTTTCGCTCATATAGTTTGTTTAAGGCAATCTTGCCAAAAGATTTTTTAAATGTTCTCTAAATGGTTTTAAATGTTTTTAAACTGTTTTATTTGTTCTTACTTTTCTAGTATTGTCTCTTTAAACAAGGACATGCAGTGAGAGATTGATTGTTAGTAATTATCTAATCAGTGTTTAATTAGTTAGTTTGAGCACCAAAAATCCTCTGTATAAAAGGATGTATCTATCAATGTTTCATTACACCTGAAGAAGCGTAGTATAGCTACGTGAAAGCGCTTGTGTGTTTTTGTTCCAAATAAAGAAGCTTCCATTACCAGTGACTATCTCCGTGTGGTGACTCCAGTGGATTTTGTGTTTCATAGCTTTTTGGTTTTTTCCAAGGGGAGTCTTCGTTTTCCTGCCACAGTTCTTGGACTTTTTTCTTTCCTGTTGTTGTGCTGTTAGCAGGTTTAACACATGGAGAACAACAATATTGAGTTGGACTTTTGCCCAGAGACGAGGACTACTGGTGTACTGGCTTGGGATTCCCTCAAGCATTGTAAAGAGAATCCTTTATTGGCTCTGGGATTGACGAATCAACCCAACGTGTTACCAACTACACCGAATGGTGAGAATGTTGCTGAGTTCAATAGACTTTTTAGAATGCTTCAAGATGATTTATATCAGTTGCAGAGACTTGCCTGGCAGAGACTGCATTTAGAGGCATGTATACACTTTAAGATAGTGCCCAGAGGCATGCGTGTTTTTTGTATGCCTTCCTATGGCAATAGTCATCCTTTGCTGTTAAGAAAATGGCAGGACCTTAATATACAATTAGGTTTTAGCTATATTAATTTGCTGCTGGAGTATTTTTCTCCTTTGGAAGCTGAGTTAAGAAACAAGATAGACTTACAACATACAGCTATCATTGAACGCTTTAAGACTGAATATTTCACCAGGAGACTTGATTCTCTCTGGGTTCAGATACAGTCATTTAGTGAAAGACTCAAGGAAGTTAAACATAAGAAACTTATTAGGGATGCCAATGATTTTGCTAGTGGCCAGATTTTTGTATGGCCTAGAACTGAGAATGCACGTATGCAGAGTACACGTAAAGATGGGCTCCCTAGTAATGCTTCCAGCTCTCCATCGATGCCTACAGTTAGTGCTACTGCTGAACCTACCTTGGCTCATTCTGCTTCCACTACAGCTAGCAGTATGGTTATCACAGCACCAGTGCCTTTTAATTCTGTCTCTACTTTTGTTGATGAAGTAAGTTTGGACAACAATACTCTGCCTCCCAATCAACAGGCAGCTAAGATGTTTTTGTCAGCAGGTGCTAAACCGAAGGATATGTCCTCTGCAAGTAACCATTTTTTACCTTTTCCGGTCAAGCAACAGCCAGGATGGCGAGGCCGGTCAAGCAGCAGAGGACCAAGGAAAAGAAAGGGATCAGTAGAAAATTATCCCAATACCAGGAAACAAAGAAATTGAATTCAATAACCCACCACCAAGAAAAGAACAGACTGAGTTCTCTTGTATGCAATATTTCTACTTATACCTTGTCTGAGTCAGATCTTTCCCTTCTAGAGAAAGGACTGAACTTTATTCCTTCACAAGTCAGTTATATAAGTGACATTCTAATAGATCTGAGGCTGTTTTGTTGCAATGTCTCTTTGAAGATTTTGTTCAAAGATAGTAATGTTCTGGATACTAACACCTTAAAAAGTTTTTTCAGAGTTAAAAGTAGTTTCACTCCCATGATGCCACATAATGTGGAGAGTTTTATGAAGATGTGTGAGAATGACTTCTATGAATGGTTTAGGCGAACTAAGAAAAGATGTTGTTTCTATAATATCAGTAGAGCCGAACAAAGTTCCATTCAATCTCTGAAGAATAATGAACATATTATTGTTAAACCAGCTGACAAGGGAGGAGCAGTGGTTATTATGAATTCTTCAGAATATTTTACCACTATGAATAATATGTTGTCAGATGACAAAGTATACGAAATTATTTCTAGAGAAAAGGTTAGAAAAATTGTGAAGTTGGTACATGACAGTCTATATGATCTTTTGATGTGTGGTCAGATTAGCTGTGAGTTGTATGAATACTTTTTAATAGAGTCCCCCACCCTTCCTATTATCAAGGGACTACCCAAAATCCACAAAGGTGTCAAACCAGTACCAATGAGACCCATAGTCTCAGGTGAACGGTGGATAACCTCCACCATTTCTTCCTTTGTGGAAGGGTTATTGCGACCTTTGGTGGATGACATTCCAGTTATTCTGAAAGACTCTTATCAGCTTATTGAATTTCTTAAAGATTTTGTGTTGGATGAGAGGGGGGCAACTACATTACTAGTGACCATGGACGTCAAGAACCTCTTTACCAGTATCCCCAATGATTTGGGACTGCAGGCTATCAGAGAGATTCTTGTTAGCAACTCAGGTTATAGCAGTAGCAGGCAGATTTTGCTCAACTGTCTGCTTGAAATGATACTTGACAATAATGTATTTTTGTTTCAGGATCAGCTATACCTTCAGAAATGGGGAGTTGCCATGGGCACTCCCTGTGCGAATAGTTACGCTAACCTTGTGGTCCACCATTGGGAATTGAATCATCTGTTTAAGCATATAGATTACAGCAAGGTTAGATTGTATAAGAGGTTTGTTGATGACGTCCTCTTTGTATGGGAGGGGACTAGAGCAGAATGTCTTAATTTCATTACAGAACTAGAAATGACATCTACTTTTTTAAGATTTACAGCTGAAGTTTCTTCAGTTCAAGCACACTTTTTAGATCTGAAGTTGGAATTTAATGCCAACAAGATTGTCACCTCTTTATATAGGAAATCCACCTGGAGGAACACTCTGTTACGATTTGAGAGTATGCATCCCAGGTTTACCTTTAGAGGGATAGTCTTAAGTCAGATGTACAGAATTTGTAGAATCTGTAGTGATAAGAATGACATGTTCTTAGAATTGAATACACTTGAAGGCTTGTTCAAAGAAAGAGGATACCCCCCCAAGTTAATAGATGATTGCAAGCAGGAAGTTATCATGAAGGTATTCAATAGGACAGATGGTTCTGCTTCTGCAAGGAGGAGTCTTCTGTTCCATACATCGAATGACAACAGGCACACTGATAGGGTTACCTATGTCACTAAGTACACCAGTGACGTTGCTGAACATAATAAAATTATCAGCAGAAACTGGAACATTTTGGTCACAGATCCACTCACTAGGAAAATTGTGGGGGACTATCCGAGGTTCAGCTATAAAACATGCCATAACTTAAAGCAAACCTTATGTTTAGAGCAGAGCTTTCCGTCAAATGGCTACTCTAGTGATCCATATGGGACTTTTCCCTGTGGACACTGTCCCATGTGTCCACATATATCTAAAAATGTTTGTTTTTCACATCCAGATGGTTCCTTTATGTTCACACCCAGATTTCACAGTGATTTTAACAGCACCAATCTCATTTATCTGGCCACATGTGACTCCTGTGGAGCCTTCTATGTAGGCCTCACAAAGAGAAGACTTCGTGATAGGGTCTACAATCAAAAGGTAATGAAAACAATGCTCTGGCTAAACACATTTTGGAACATAATGCACACAGTTTCAGTTTTTTGGTTCTGGAATTGTTGGCAGTTAACAGTAGGGAAGGAGATAATATGAACCAACTGGCTGTTAGGGAACTCAAGTGGATTTTTATCTTGAAAGCGCATATATACCCAGGCATTAATCAATACGTATCAGTTAAACCTGTTCTTAACAGCAGGAAGTTGTGAAATAGACGTACATGTCTTGATGTTTGGTTTGTGTACTGTTTATGTTTTCTAGACCTGTTTTTATGCCTGATTTTCCATTAGTCTCACTCCATCCAGACCTGGTCATATAGAGTTCTTCAATTTATAAGTGGACTGTGTTTTTGCTTCACAGTCACTCTCTTTTATTTATTATGCCTTATG
The DNA here is from genome assembly GCF_019279795.1 of Protopterus annectens. NCBI lineage: Eukaryota > Metazoa > Chordata > Ceratodontiformes > Protopteridae > Protopterus > Protopterus annectens. The sequence continues at coordinate 487,194,131 of NC_056733.1, read as the reverse complement.
CTTGGCCTCCATAGGTACAATGCCAGTCTGTTATAGACTAATTTTTTGTTGTACTTTCAGTTATTCAAATTTGCATACTAGTATTATGGTTTGCATACTATACAAGGGGATTCTGTGGTCTGATACTTTGGGCATTAATATGCCAAAGAGTGGTTCTTTGACATTCACTTTGGTTTCATCCTTTGGTATGCTTGACCAGATACCTTAGTTAGTGCATAATGCATTATTCGTTTTTTAACTTTGCTTAGCACTACTGCACTTTTGGTACCTCGGTTCTTAGTGTGTGTTCATTCCCAGGATGAGGATGGACGTTTGTAGTGTTATTACAGCTGTGTCCATTAGCTCCCTAATGCATCATGTTAACTGTTCCTATTTAGTCTCAGCCTGTACATTACATGAGGTGTTTTCATCTTTTACCTTGTACTTTATATGTTTAGTTATAGCTAAGTTCTTGGATCCCTGAGTAGTTGCCTGGGTCCTGGCCTTTGACGGACTTTGAATTTGTTGGTTTCTTGCAGAACGGAAGTGGTCTGAACACCTGTTTTGGTTGTTCTTTGAAACTTCCTAGTGCCCGTATTTAGCAGAGGTGAGTGGGTTGCTGTATGTAATCTGATTGTTGTTCTGTATTATATACTTTTTGTACCCCCTGTCTTAGCTTTCACCTGCTGATCTCTTAACATAGGTTTGTAGGTTTTTAATGTTTGATGGGGCTGATTTCTGTCGGAATTGCTTTATCGCAGTTGTTTCACATTGCGATAATAGATGCTTGTCAGATTGCATCGTCTGTATCTGCCAGCCACAGTTGTCAGTAGGACATTTCTGATTACCGGACTGTTTTCTGTTTTCTTGGTGGTATTAGCAAAGTTTTTTGGACCGGATAGTATTGTGTGTCACCGTCTCATATGTGATCGTTCTCTTTATATGTGACTGTCCTTGATCTAGCTTTGGTAATTATGTGAATGTTGTAAGCGTTTTTTATGTGAGTTATGAGGTAAGAATAGGGCATATTTGTAGCTGTGATTACCGCCAGCACTAGTTGATATTGTTTTGGTGTAGACGTTTGTGAGTATGTTATCAGCCACATGAAATTAATGTACACTCTGCACATTTTAACAGCAATGATATATTGTTGTTTTTCATTCTTGGACTGTCAATTGCCGCATTGTTTGCATTATTTACTAACTTTGTCTGTATCATAGATTTTTTCATATCATATCTTTGATGCAAGAGAGCATACAGGGTTTGTTTGTTCACCGGAGTCTATACACAAAGGCACTGAGTATGCGTTTAGTTAGCGACTCCATTAGGAGTCATGGAATACGTCTTAGATGTACTTATAAATAGAAACATGGCATGTTTTTATTTGAAAACACTGTTTTCTGCCTCATGCTTTGTGCTTTGACCATGCATCTGCACAGTTTTTTAGTATTGTAAAATGAGGAGCTTAGTTGGCTTATATAGCCACTTTGATAGGCTTTATTGCTTTGTTTTATTTTCGCTCATATAGTTTGTTTAAGGCAATCTTGCCAAAAGATTTTTTAAATGTTCTCTAAATGGTTTTAAATGTTTTTAAACTGTTTTATTTGTTCTTACTTTTCTAGTATTGTCTCTTTAAACAAGGACATGCAGTGAGAGATTGATTGTTAGTAATTATCTAATCAGTGTTTAATTAGTTAGTTTGAGCGCCAAAAATCCTCTGTATAAAAGGTTGTATCTATCAATGTTTCATTACACCTGAAGAAGCGTAGTATAGCTGCGTGAAAGCGCTTGTGTGTTTTTGTTCCAAATAAAGAAGCTTCCATTACCAGTGACTATCTCCGTGTGGTGACTCCAGTGGATTTTGTGTTTCATAACTTGTATGTATGTTTAAACATCAGTCATGTTGATGTAAATAACTTCCTTTGTTTACTTTCACAATATTTGTGGTATGCATAAAAAGATATGACTCATACAGAAGTGAAAAAGAACTATCCTGCAACTGGTGGTTTGTGATTTATTGCAGCATATATTCATCTCTCTCTCTCTCTCTCTCTCTCACGCTCTTCCTGGAAATTCAGATAGCTATTTAGATTCAGTAACTGTTTCAGACAAAACATAGGGAAAATGTACATTTGTAGATATCTAATTTTCTTGCAATTTATTTCTTCAAAACAATCATTTTCTCTTTTTAGTTCAGTGTAATATCTCAAACTATATTTAGCGGCTAACTATATTGATAACATTTTCTAAGCAAATTATTTTTATATATTATTATAGTGAGATTAATACTCTCACATCATACCTTAAGTTTACTATGAACAAGTCATTGATTTCTGTACCTTATTTGGATGTTTACATAGAAAGAATGACAAATGACCTACTCAATACAGGTGTCCACAGAAAACCTTGCTACAGGAATGTTCTGTTACATAGGGACAGCATGCATCCTGATTTTGTGTTTAGAAATATAATTAAAGGACAAACCATATGAATATCACACCTTAACTCTAGTAATGAGGCATTTAAGGGTGAGTTACACGATTTACAAAATAGGTTACTTAATTGATCTTACCGCCTGAAAGAGGTCCTACAAGTTTTTGAAGGGATAGATGCATTGAGAGAGGATAAAGCCTCACCGTATTTTATGGATAAGGGTCAAGTACAGAATACTGAAGGCTATAGTATTGTAGATTCACCCACACCAAACACAGAAATGAAGGTAGTACTTTATTACACACAGGATGTCAGCAGAACCAAAGATATATTTTTTAAATATTGTGATATTATCACTGTGGATCCACGCATTAGAGACATAGAGGGAGTTAGATCACATTTTACATACAAGGACAGGATGAACCTGCATAGACTATTATGCCACCCTGTAGACAGTTGGACAACTATGACCCAACCTACACACTGTGGTACCATGCCATGTAATAGTTGCAAATTTTGTGAATATATAGACACTAGTGCACATTTCACACAAACCTCAAATCACAGTCTTTTGATTTTAAAATTAGAGCAACTTGTGATTCAGAACATGTTGTCTATTTAGCTACTTGTGTGTTATGTCCAGCATTCTATGTCATCAAAACTGTCAGGAGATTAAAAGACAGGAATAGGGAACATCTTTATAATATTTGTACTATATCCTGTAAGAATGCATTGTCAAAGCATGTTATTGAGACAATGGCCCAACATGAATTTAAGTTGTTGGTGATGCAAGTTAACACACCTAATCAGAGGTGTGAGGATTTGAGGAATTTTACAGTGCAATGTGAAGTTAAATGGATTATAAGGTTGAGGGCAGATAGAAAACCAGGTCTCAATGACAAAGTCCCTATGAGACCTATGCAAAAAAAGCAAAGAACGCTGAAAACCAACTGTCCACAAAAATAGCAACAAACAGACCAGGAAATCCACCTAAGTATCCGACAGCCAAACTCACAATAAGGTACAGCAAAGCAAGGTAGTAACTGGAAACGCCGCAAGCAAAGTAATGTTGGAAGACCTTTTATTAACGCCAAAATTTCTCCATGTTTTTGTTGACCAAGCAACTTCTTCAGCTAACATCAGAAATCTTTCACTTGTTTATATACACTTACAAACTGATAAATTAGTTAATTGTTTGCAAATTAAAAACTCTCTTAAAATGGTATCACAATTTGTAAGCCCCAGAATACAAAATATTGCACCTAACATATCAATATTCAAATAAATCATATTAAAAAATTGTTTTGCAAGCAAATCTATTTGAAGTGTGTTCAAATTGCATGTGTGAATGGTTGATTTCATGCTCAAATCAAAAAAATTTTCTTTATTTAAAATTACACTGTTTTTTACACAAGTAAAAATAATTATTGATGTATTAAAATAATATGTAAGAGGACAGGTCTAAATAAATATCATAATACTTGACCATTACAATTGGTCTGCCTTAAGTTTTAAATAAGGCATGATAGAAATGGAATCGTTCAAACCCGGAGGTTTGTTAGATTCCAACAAGATCTGCCAATACATTTCCCTGTGTGACAATTTTGCTTCCCAATGTCCACCTCTAGTGCATTTAGGAACTGCTTCTAAAACAAAAAACTTAAAATCAGCAGATTCACATACAGTGGTATGCCTGTAAAGTGCATTAGTACTGCATTGTTTCTGACTGTCGTAATAATGCTCATAGATACGTCTTTTTAGCTGCCTTTCGGTCTTGCCAACATAAAAAGATTGGCAACATTGGCAGACGGCCAAGTAAACCAAACCAGTGGAGATGCAATTGTAAAAGTGGTTGGACCAAATATTCCTGCTTCTACTTTCCAAGTATACATGTTCCTGGTTAATAACATGTTTACACTGGGAACAACGTCCACAGCGAAACGTACCCTTCCTGCGATGTTCAGGAGGTCCCCGACTGTTATGTTCCAAAATCCTCTTGATGTTGAAACCCCTTTTGTAGACAAATTTACAGGTTAATTCTTTAAAGTTACTCAGGTCGGTAAAGTCCTGAAATAACTTCAATTCCTTTTGAACAATGTTTCTAATGTGTCCCACATCTGCACTGTGTTCAGTAACGAACACTTGATTAATAGCTGATAAATGAAAACTATTGGTGGAAACATCAGTATGTTCAGCACATATCTTCCCTAAAATGGGACAAAATCTACTATTCCTGCCTAACTGAACTTCTTCACGAACAGAATTGATCAAGGTGATAGGATATCCCCTGTCTAAGAAAAGTGAACTTAACTTGTCTCCCTCCACTTGAAAAAGGATGTCTTCCGAGGTCATACGAGAAACCCTGACAAATTGCCCCTTAATTATAGATCTTTTTTGGAATTTAGGATGTGAACTGTCATAATGTAGGTAGCTGTTTGAAAAAGAAGGCGTCCTATATATACATGAACAAAAACCACCGTCTTGCTTAAAGAGAGTAATGTCTAAATACATAGTCAGCTGTTATATTGTATGTAAACTTCAAAAATTTTGTAGTTGTATGTAAATAAGTGACAAACTCATCAATACAATGTTTGGGTCCTGTCCAAAAGATACAGATGTCATCCAAAAACTTAGTATAGTGAATCCAATATTTGGAAAATTCACTGCAAAATACAAACTTTTGCTCCCATACTGATAAAATGATGTCAGCATAGGTGGGAGCACAATTGGCTCCCATGGAGACACCTGATATCTGCTGGAAATATTCACCACAAAAATAGATGTAATTATTTCCCAAAACCAGTTCCAATAATTCAAGGACAAGGTGTACATCATTGTTTGTAACCCCCTTACAAGCCCAGAGAGCCTCCTCCATCCATGTCAAACCAATCGAATGTGGGATCACTGAAAACAGATCTACCACATCAATGGTAACAAACTGTAAATTTGGCTTATATAGATCGTGGGTAATACCTGTTAAAAATTCCCACGAGTCCTTAAGTAAATGTTCTTGTTTACCCCACAACTGTTTCAATTTCCAATCAAGAAATTTGGAAAGATTGTGGGTTTTGGACCCCTGAGCAGCCACAATTGGTCTAAGAGGGGGGTCCTGCACGTTCTTATGGATCTTGGGAACACCAAAAATTGTGGGTACTTTAGGATGAGGGTTGTCCAAGAAGGAAAAAAGATCAATTTCAATAACTTCTTGATCTAAGAGGTCCTTGATGGCCAAATCAATTTTGTTGTATGAAATATGGACCTCATTTAAAGAAGCAACAGTGTATTTGGTGGTGTTGTGTAACAAATTGTTCATTTTAGCCTCATATAATGTTTGATCCATAACCACTGTACCACCACCCTTGTCGGGTTCCATAATGCTAATGGAGAAGTTGTTACTCAATTCCTCCAGGAGGGTGGACTCAGCTTGGTTTAAATTAGAAGCATGCTGAGCCTTACCTACTTTACGGCATATCTGTTGTTCAATCCTATTTTCCAAGTTACTCAATTGGGGATGTAAAGAGGAGTTGTAGGTGCTAGATTTTTTAAGAGTAAGACCCCGGCCCATAGTATTAGACCCAAAAAGATGGTGTAAATTGAGTTTACGTACAAATAATTTGACATCCAGTATGGTGTTGACTAAATTACTGCCCCTGCTGGGTACAAATTTGAAACCTTTAGTAAACAAAGAAAACCATACCTGTGAAATAACTGAATCACTGTAATTGTAAATGTGATAGCCATTCAGTGTGTGCATAGAATAATCACCAATGGCTATAACATCAATAGGACTGGAAATTACCAGTCCTTTTGTTGATTCCTCCTCCACCCCCTGGATTTCCCCCCTCCCCCCTGCTGGGGGGGTTGTGGACCCTCGTAAGGATGGTGCGACTGCTGGTGGTGTAATTGATTGCGAAGGCGTTCTGATCTCCTGGGTAAAAAATCATCGCTACCCTCGTCTGTAGGATGGTGGGGTGATAGAGGAGGAAAATGTTCCTGAACATGGGACGGAGTTTCATTACCAGACTGAAAATGTGTAGGAGCATGTTGAAAAGAAAAGTTACCCCTGACCTGTGGGGGACTTGGATATTGCCTACCCTCCTGATATTCCTTGATGTCCCTGTTATGTTTCTTGTATTTACGTTTCAAAACAATATCACATTGTTGATCTACCTGTTTCCTAAGATCGTAATATTTTTGTTTTTCAACATCAATTGTAAATAACATGTTAGAGGTAACATTTTCATTAAATTTAAAAATATCCTGTTGTAAAACCTTAATTTCAGTATTGTTTCTCTTGATAATAGCCTTGATAATGCCAAATCCACATTCATCAAATATTTTAATCAGTTCTAAATGAAAGTCACTGCCATTAATGACATTGTTCGGGAATTTGTGTACCCGTAAACCCTTTGGAACAATACGCTTGTTGAGACACTCATGCAAGTATAGATTGTCAAGTTCTAAGGTTTTATACCTGTATAGAGCATGTTCCAAAGAGCGCATACTGTCTGAAAATGAAGTAATCCTGTTGTTAGTGTCAGGACATTCAGCAAACTGAAATTTGGGTTTACATTTAACCCATTCCTGAAAAGTAGAAGCAGGAGGTACCGTAGAGACAATGTCATTAGAACCAGCGGCAGTAGAATTACCCTCGGCGATGTCCCGAAGAGCAGCTGGAGTGTTAAAAAAGTTAACAGAATCCTGGCTGCCTTGGGCTTCGGAAGAACAGCCCAATCCTTTAGGACAATCCTGTAGAGGAAGACCCATAGTCCGTGAAGTGAGAGCCTTGAGAATTTCCCGTTGTTCAATGAGAACGGATTGTATACCTTGCCCCAACGGAGTAAGCAAATTAACCAGTTGGGTAAGTTGTCCCGTGAGATGGCGTGTATCAGTGAGTACAAACGAAACTCCTTCCTCCGAGACACCGTTGGTGGTTTGCCCTGAGCCCGCCTCCATAACAGACCAATGCAAAAAAAGCAAAGAATGCTGAAAACTAACTGTCCACAAAAATAGCAACAAACAGACCAGGAAATCCACCTAAGTATCCGACAGCCAAACTCACAATAAGGTACAGCAAAGCAAGGTAGTAACTGGAAACGCCACAAGCAAAGTAATGTTGGAAGACCTTTTATTAACGCCAAAATTTCTCCACGTTTTCGTTGACCAAGCAACTTCATCAGCTAACATCAGAAATCTTTCACTTGTTTATATACACTTACAAATTGATAAATTAGTTAATTGTTTGCAAATTAAAAACTCTCTTAAAATGGTATCACAGTTTGTAAGCCCCAGAATACAAAATATTGCACCTAACATATCAATATTTAAATAAATCATATTAAAACATTGTTTTGCAAGCAAATCTATTTGAAGTGTGTTCAAATTGCATGTGTGAATGGTTGATTTCATGCTCAAATCAAAAAATTTTTCTTTATTTAAAATTACACTGTTTTTTACACAAGTAAAAATAATTATTGATGTATTAAAATAATATGTAAGAGGACAGGTCCAAATAAATATCATAATACTTGACCATTACAATTGGTCTGCCTTAAGTTTTAAATAAGGCATGATAGAAATGGAATCGTTCAAACCCGGAGGTTTGTTAGATTCCAACAAGATCTGCCAATACGTTTCCCTGTGTGACAATTTTGCTTCCCAATGTCCACCTCTAGTGCATTTAGGAACTGCTTCTAAAACAAAAAACTTAAAATCAGCAGATTCACATACAGTGGTATGCCTGTAAAGGGCATTAGTACTGCATTGTTTCTGAATGTCGTAATAATGCTCATAGATACGTCTTTTTAGCTGCCTTTCGGTCTTGCCAACATAAAAAGATTGGCAACATCGGCAGACGGCCAACTAAACCAAACCCGTGGAGATGCAATTGTAAAAGTGGTTGGACCAAATATTCCTGCTTCTACTTTCCAAGTATACATGTTCCTGGTTAATAACATGTTTACACTGGGAACAACATCCACAGTGAAACGTACCCTTCCTGCGATGTTCAGGAGGTCCCCGACTGTTATGTTCCAAAATCCTCTTGATGTGACCTATGAGACCTATGCTGAAAGGGAGAAAACTAAAAGTTAGATAGCTCTTAAATATTTTATATTTATGTAATTATTGCTTCTTTTAGGACTTTAGGTATTGACTATGTTACACTTTTTAATATGTATTATTTTAAAGTACACACTGCTTATATATATTTATATATATATATATATATATATATATATATATATATATATATATATATTTTTTTTTTTTTATATATATTTTTTATACAAGATTATTATTTTTTATATATTAGTTTTGTTAGGATACTTTTTTTTCAATAATACATCTTTATTGTTTCATTATTTTCCATACACAATTAAGAACAAAAACAAAATTTAGTAAGAACTACTAACTAATATCACTAACAGTAACACCGCAACATATATAAAATATTTACATGAATGCTTCCATGTGGAACACTGACTTATACAAGAAAAACAGAAGAATAGTTAAGATCACTTCAAGTAATAAACAGTTTGGTTACAAAGTTCTCACAAGTGTATAGATAATTCTTAATACATTCAAATTAGAAGTATTATGCTAGTATAATATTAAATACTTTTTCCCAAATTTTTGGGTTATTAATATTTTTATTATGTTGATTCAAAAGTAATTTGTGAGCTAATATATGCCTTATTGCCAAAACTCTAAAGTTATCCCATGATGTTTTAGATGGGTCTAACCAATTAGTAGCTATATAAAGCTTCATTAATAAAAAGATATTAATACATATAATACTTTGTGATCTACGTAGTTCTTTTGGAGGAATATGCAAAATCATAAATTTCCATGACAATGTTGTACTTTGATAACCCATCTTCTGAAGTTGTATCTTAAGGGAATTCCAAAGTTTATATATGCATTTGCAGCTCCAGAGCATATGAAGAAGATCAGCTGGTTGGTTTTTACAATATGGGCAAGTTGGAGAGTTTTTAGAGTTAAATTTATGCAGGCTAAGATGTGTATAATATGCATTATTCCATATCATCATCTGGGTATACATCAATTTTTGAAAGGAAATAGATTTTATAGTCAAGTGAATTGCTTTTAACATATGACTTTTGTCTGTCAGTGGGATTTTCTCTTCCCAGTATTTCGACAACAAAACTTTATCATGAAATTTAATTTCTTTAATTAATTTATTTGTTGTTGTTATAAATTTAATATCTTGTTGGAGAGCTTGCCACAAATCCGAGCATTTAATTATAATCTCATCTTCAGGTTTTAAATTTTTAAAGTAACTTATAGAAAGTTCTCTAATTTGTCTCAAAATAACAAGATAGTTTTTAAGTAAATTAAATGCTTGTCTTATTTGATTAGCCGAAAATTTAAGATATTTATATATGTCAATCAGAGTTAAATTAACTATTAATGGGAGCTTTTTGAGATCAATTAACTGATTATTCAATCTCAAGTTAGGATTCCTGTGAAAGAGTTGAAAGACCATCATATATTGAGCCAGATCTAATGATTGAAATAAGTTTTGTAAAGATAATATATATGTTTTAATGTGTTCCATAATCCCATATAATTTCAAAGTATCTTTCCCTAGAAAGGGTATTGCTTTAGGATTAATATTCAGCTTTAGGATATACTTATAATTCAGGACCAGCCAAGTTGGTGTCCACTTGGTACTAGTTATATCGTAATTAGCAATTCTTAGAATCCTATTAGAGTTCACAGTTAGATAGTACATTTCAAAATTGGGTAGCTCCAGTCCTCCTCTATTTTTTGGGGTCATTAATTTATCATAAGATAAAAGCCTGAGATGCTATTAATTGGTAAGGCAATTGTCTTAATTGAATGCAAGCTGTTACTATTTAAACTGAGTTGCTTCTGTGAATAATGAAATCTGATGAAGCGTATGGTGCATACGTGAAAGCGCTCATTTCGTTTTTCTTTGCCTGTTTATTTGTGGAATAAAGAAGGATTTTTAACTACAACGCTGATGGCTGTTTAATGAACTGTGTGATTCCAGCTGCCTTTCCGTTCTGGTTCTACTTGTGTATTATATTACTATTACTAGTTCACAGTTAGATAGTACATTTCAAAATTGGGTAGCTCCAGTCCTCCTCTATTTTTTGGGGTCATTAATTTATCATAAGATATCCTGTTTTTTTTTGGCTCCCAAATGAATTTAGCCAATTCTTTATGAATTTTTTTTTAAATTTCTTTGGGATTATTACTTGAGCAGACCTAAAAATATATAGTAATTGTGGTAATACCTTCATTTTAATAATTGAAACTTTTGCTAATACTGGTAATCGTAAATGTTTCCACCTCCCAAAGTCAGATATTATTTGATCCCACACTCTTTTAATGTTATTAATGTAGAAGTCTTTATTATCTGTAGAGAAACCAATACCCAAGTACTTAATATTTTCTTTAAACGTTACCTGTTCCACCAAAGGCAATAACGAAAAAGGTTTAGGAGTTCTTAAAGGGAAAATATTGTTTTTTTTTTTCAAATTAATTTTATAGTTAGAGACTTCTGAAAAGTCGTTTACAGCCTTTAATAACTTTTCAGTATCTGAAATTGGGGATGTACAATAAATGTTGAGATCATCAGCAAACGCTGCCATTAATATTTTGGTTCCATAAATTATTGGGGCATTATGGTATAGATTCTGCTTGATGTATAAGAATAAAGGTTCAAGATAAAAATTAAATAGTAAAGGGGACAAAGGGCAGCCCTGATGTGTTCCATTTTTAATCTGTATTCTTTTAGAGAAACTTCTATTAATGTACAGTGTGGTATAAGGATTACTATATAATATTTGTAACATTTGAACAAACTCTTGGGATATATTAAAATATGATAAAAGATCAAACTAAATGTTTATATCAACTCTATCAAAGGCCTTCTGTGCATCAATTATAAGGGCATAAATATTAAGATTATTCTGTTTAGCATGAGCTATCATAGTATAAAGTGTAAGTGTATTATCACTAGTTTGTCTAGCTGCCATAAATCCAGCCTGTTCCTTAGATATTATATGAATCATGATTTTTTTTAAATCTAGATGCTATAATAGAGGTTAAAATTTTCATGTCTACATTTATTAATGAAATTGGTCTATATATATATCAGGGTTTTGGGGATCCAAATTAACTTTATGTATGAAAATAGTTTTTGAAGCGTTAAGATGAGGATCATTAATTTTATTCCTAATTATATAATTAAATACATGTGAGAGTATTTTACCAAAGATATCAGCAAACACTTTATAGAATTCCCCTGCCAAGCCATCAGGACCTGGTGACTTATGTGATTTCATATGTTGAATTGTATATACTACTTCTTCTTTAGATATTGGTTTAATCAAATCACTTTGAATATTCTCTTCTATTTTTGGAAAGTTAATTGTTTGTAAAAATCGTTTAATAGTTCTATGTGAGGACATATTATTCTGCCCATCATATATATTAGTATATATCTGCTCAAAAATATTAATGATATCCTCAGTTTTAGAATATGTTGTATTATTAAATTGTATTTCCGAAATTTGTACTGTTGTTTTTGATTGATTAATTATCCTAGCCAATGTACTTGATGGTGTTTGAACATGATTAGCATACCTCACTAATGTCTTATGTTCCTGGAATGTCAATCTACTATTTTGAATTAAGAAGAGATCATTTTGACATTTAAGCAGTTCCATCTCTGTTTGAGCATTAAAGTTCCGAATCAGTTCTGGATCAAGTATCTTAATTTTTGTTTCTAGTTTTTGAATATCTCTGTTTTGTATTTTTTTGTAATAAGAAGCTTTTTGCAAAAGGATCCCTCTTATTTGTGTTTTAACTGTCGCCCATTCAATGTCAGGTGTATGTTGTTGTTTCTTTAAACTATCCAATAAATTTTTCAGGTAATTTGTGATTTCATGTATTATTTCCTCCTTATTCAAGAGATTTGGGTTAAGAGACCAGTTATAACCTCTTTGCCGCAGGGTATCCTTTACTTCCTTAGCAAAACTTAACAAAATTTTTGAGTGATCTGATAGATAACGTGCATGTGTAACAACTAGAGGTTCTAAATTAATCAATGTTTTTGAAATCAAAAAGAAATCTATTCTAGACCACATTTTATGACATGGTGAATAAAAGGTATAATTATTTGTGTTATTGACATTGTTCAAATAATGAAAAGGGTCATATAGTTGAAAATCTTCCTTAATATCACTCAGTGCCAATACAGCATGTTTATTAAATGCTCTTTGTGGACAAGATCTATCCAACTTCGGATTTTGGTAAGCATTCCAATCCCCTCCAACAATTATATAATATCTTGTTAGGATACTTTTACTAATATATGTTTTATATATGCATATGTATATACATGATTTTTATATATATTTTTCATATATTTTTACATCAGTTTTATGGTGATTCAGAATTAATTAATTAATGTTTCAGAATGAATTAATCAATATGCTACACAGGAAATGATGTAATCTTTTAGTGTGTATTTAAACATGATTCTTGTATGGAGGATTATTGGTCTGAAGAAGCCCATAAGGGTGAAAGTGCTTGCCAGTTTTCATTTTTTGTCTTTTGTGAATTAAAATATTTGATCCTACTGAGCTGCTTTTCCATGGATTTACTTGAGTACCATCTGTACATGTGGAGGACCTTCATTAGCCTTGGCATGCTCCTGAGCTTTGTTTGTGATTTTCTCTTTTTAGTTCAGTGTAATATCTCAAAGTATATTTAGCAGCTAATTATACTGATAACATTTTCTAATCAAATTATTTTTATTCACTTTTAAAGTTTGTGACTGGTCATCTATTTATTTATTTATTTATTCATTTACTAATTGGAGGGTGTTTATAATAAAAAAATGTTTTACATTGCCATGCATTTTCGGAAGGATATGAAGTCTGAAACTCATATATCCATCATTATTTGGTGAATTTAATCATCACTGATTTAACAAAAACCACAAATTTGATGAGGAGCAGACCAAAGATATGAGGCAAAAATCTTGACTTAATGCTAACATCTGGACAGTTGAGAGAAATTTACTACTATGAGCCACAACAAAAGACTGCAGTGACAGAGAGTAAAACTTGCCTTTACTGGACATAAATGGACGTGTGTGTGTGTGTGTGTGTGTGTGTGTGTGTGTGTGTGTGTGTGTGTGTGTGTGTGTGTGCCTGTCAATATGTTTATTTAAAATATAGCTACATTGGGTAAGCAGCAAAAGAAAAACACTTTAACACAGTGTGGTGAGAGAGGTGTCCAGGGGAGTTTCTATATCACTTAATCGAATATGTATTTGTTGAATACGTATTCATCGAACTCTAAACAACGAGATTCATTTTAATGAACTTCTGATTAATTTCCAGGGTTAGGAAGCATTTGGCCATCACCACAACTTTGCCCTTTTTCTCACCATAGTGCAGTCTTGGAGTTGGTATATATACTTGGGTGGGGTGAAGATCCCCACTTGGGTGAGTTTGATTTAGTGTGGTGTGTGTTCTGGAGTGCTAGTGACAGAGAGGTTCCTAACCCTGGAAAAAAGTCAGAGGTTTGTTGAAATGAATTTCAATGTTTAGAGTTTGATGAATACTTATTTGATGAATACATATTTCGATTAAGTTATACAGATCAGTCTGGGGAGCTAGGACAAAGACTTTGCTTATTGGGATGGTCAGTGAGAAGTCTTTTTATTGCTGGGAGAATTTCTCTTTAAACTTACATATGAGTCTCTTTGACTTGCAAACTTTGTCACTTAAGAGTATGTAATCTGCAGAATCTGGAATTTTGCCTCAACTCCAGATGGCATATTTGCAGATATATTTCTTTCTTTCTTTCTCTCTCTCTCTCTCTCTCTCTATCTCTCTTGTAATCTGGAGAGTTTTTCATAATGTACAGACAGTCATGAACTGTTCCGTTGCCCAAAACTTATGCCATCTTCTCACCCTAAGCTTTAAATTAGAGAATTCTACTCACTACATCTTCCATCAGCATACAAAGTCAGGTAGTTTTAAGAATACATGCCCACAGTCAGTTTTAGCTTTATTCTGAATGCTCATATCCCCTCTGTCAGGGTACCTTCCAGTTCCACAACCTGTTCTACATGTTAGAGAATTTACATTAGCTTGTTGCAGACAAACTTATTCTGAGCCTTTTATTTATTTACATATATTAACCTGGTAGGTAGACTGGTCCATAAACTGTTATCAGCCAAGAGACAGGTATAAGGCAATAGCAGTACAATGCCTATAACAAATAAAGATACAGTGCTCACTGGAGAAATGTTAGAAATAAAAGTCAAAATGCACAATGCATCATTGAGGTACATTTGTATCCCATGGATTCTCTAAGCTTTCACGGTGTGCAAGATCTGTGCGGGAGCTCAAGCAGGCAATATGTCTGCCGTGCAATCTAGGATCAGCCTGCAGTGACGTGCACGAGCTCTTCTGCACTAGTCCTGCACGGACCTGTATGCAAATCACCTCATTTGCAGGAGAAATCTATGCAAATTAGATGATTCTGCAATCCAGGAAGCTTGCAATCGTCCGTGCAGGACTAGTGCTATCTGCAGAAATGTACTCGGTTAGTAACCGAGTACATTTCTGCCAAATCCAAAATGGACATGTGACAGCCCCAAATAAATGCTGCATATCATGTAGTAAGCATGCCAATGGCCAAGTAGAAGGCCATTGGCATTGCAAACATTAAAAAAAATACAGAAATCAACTTTTTTTTTTTTTAGCCGATCTCGGCTGTTTAAACATAGGGCAGCGGTGCGCAAACGGGATGGGAGGAAATAACAAAATTAACCTAAATTAAGCATTCTAACTAAAATCAGTATTCTGCTATGCAAGTCAATGGCAGGCAGAAGACAACATGGCCAGTGAGTAGTGATTGCTAAGGGGGGAGGCTCAGTGTGAGACATGTAACTATGCATTAGCAGGCAATCCTATGCAAATGAGGGGAAGGATAGTGAATCCCAGTTTTCCCAAGCATGTGAGCCAGGTCCCAACAGTGTAAGAGAAGGAATAGCTTGGTGCAAGCCTAGGAGTTAGGTGACATCAAGGGGGGGTGTGTCAGGCATACTGTAAGTGGATTGGAGCCCTTTGGCTCAGGTGTGCTCCTAGATTAGCAGCTAGGGGGTGTGTCTAAACCTGCCTAGCACACTTTACAAAGCCTAAGCGGGTGTGAGCACAGCGCACCGGGTTTTACAGGAAGAAAAAAGAAGTTAAACCAGGAAATAACAGCACTGCACACATTTGACCACACGGGCTTAAACGGGAAGGCAATGGGAAGGAAAAACAGAAGTAGGAAGGTAATCAAGGAGAACTAGCTTAGCAGGCAGGTGAAATGTATCAGAATCAGCCAATTACACAGGCAGTAGACCATCCCAGCCCAGAACACTACTATAAACTATGCAAACACCTTCCCCTCTGTTTTCTCACACTCTACACCACTGGTGTAAACAAGCAGGAAACTTTTAGCACGCACAACAGCAAAATGATAGGGGATGCAATAACTATCATACAATAACTTGTTGAAGAGGCTGAGGGAGGTGAAGATGTGAATGCTGTCGACCAACCAACAGTGAGGAGACGGAGAAGACTGTACAGACCCAGGGTAACCTACCAGGGGCCACATGAGCTGGAGATAGTGTAGCGCTATAGGCTGGACAGGGACTTCCTACAGCAAATTGTTGAGCTGTCCCAGACACACCTTGCACACAGAACTAACAGAGGGGAACCCATCCCAGTGGATACCAAAGTATGTGTAAACCTAAGAATACTAGCTAAAGGTACCTTCAAAAGGCCAACTGGGGATATGATGGAGATCTCACAGGCATCAGCATCCAGGGTAGTCCACCAGTTCCTGGATGCCATGTCAGTACATGTCGGTGAGCACGTATATTTCCCCAACACCCATGAGGTGTTGGCCAGTAATATGCAACAGTTCCACCAAATAGCAGAATACCGTGAGGTAGTAGGTGCTATAAACTACACACACATATGCATCAAAGCACCCCCCGGTGAGTGGGGTAGGATCTACATCAACCGCAAGGGCTTCCCCTCCATCAACTGCCAGGTTGTGTGCTGGCTGCCCTGGAAGCTATCACAATTCCCACATCTGGCATCAGACACAGCTGTACCAGAGATTTGCCAATGGGGATATCCCTCATGGTCACCTAGTGGGGGATGCTGGATACGCACTGGAGCCATGGCTGATGGCACCTGTCAGAAATGCACACACATCTGAGCAAGAACTCTATAATGAGGCACACGCACAGACTAGCATTATAGTACAGCATGTGTTGGGGATGCTCAAGTCACGGTTCCAGTGCCTGGACACATCTGGTGGAGCCTTGCAGTACTCACCAGCTACATGTACCCAAATTGTCCTCATATGTGCCATGCTACACAATATGATCCTGTGGAAACAGATGCAGCAGGAACAGCACGGGGCAGGGCCACACAGCCCCCCACCATTGCCAAGGCCTGCACAGGTACAGAGTGACTCAGAGGAGGAACAACCTGAGCCTGCCCCAGTAGGCAGAAGGAGGCATGCCCAGTATGCCCTGGCCTTGACAAAGAGGCAATGCATAGCACCTACACTGACACAGGAGGGACCCAGGGAATGACAACTCTCTCTCACTCTCACATACAGTAAAAGGGATGCCAAACATAACACTGCCTGTCTGTATTCAACCATGTGTAGGGAGTGTACTATGTGCATCCGACATAGGCAGCCCTGCAGCACCACCCTCAGTACTGGGACACCCACAAGGTAAATGACTCACACATGCCAGATAGGAGGGTTCACTTACCCAGCAACAGTCACAACCAGCAGGACAGGTGTAGACAAACACAAACAGAGGCTGTGCTATGGCCTTTGAATGATGCCTATGGATACCCCCCCCAGGCCTACACAAACAGACGACAGCAGATCAGGCAGTGGGATGTCAGTTTTGAAGGGTAGGAAATCTGAAACTAATATGCAGGTAAATAAAAGCTAAGATCTGTAGCACACTGTTATGCCCGTAGGCAGCATGATAGGTAGGACTACAGAATGAAATGGAGTACCTGACATACCAGTACAGTCCTAGCAAATGTGTACAAGTGTCAGGTTTGCCCCCCATCCGATGTAGACATGTAGTAACAGTCAGGTGTGCCCCCCCAATCCTATGTAGACATGTAGTAACAGTCAGGTGTGTCCTCTGAAAGCATGTGTAGAAATGTAGAAATAGTCAGGTGTGCCCCCCCATCCTATGTAGAAATGTAGTAACAGTCAGGTGTGGCCCCCAATCCTGTGTAGGAATGTAGAAATAGTCATGTGTGTCCACCCATCCCATGTAGAAATGTAGCAACAGTCAATGCCATGTGATCGGCAGATACCCTGCAAAAACAGTATGCTACCTGTAGGTGTACAACACATAGGTCAGCACTGCAATTTAGACTATCTGGACTTGATCCACACATACAATGCATACTGGGCATGCTCACACACAGAGAAATTAAGGCAACGTCAGGCAACAACACACTGAAAGGTCATACTGGGCATGCTCACACACTTAAACACATGTATGTCCTGTCTGCAAACACCAGTGGACCAGGCATAACTGGCAGTCACAGATGTTAGTGCAGACACTCCTCAGTATGCACCACACATGCTTTGCACAAACAGTGGACAGATATACAGACATATATCTAAGGACAACACAGTATAATAAGCCAAAGGTAGATGTACATAGATGTGTGGAAGGGGGTGACTGTGACAAGGAGCCATCCATGCCTGTCCCACACAGCACACAGCCAAAGGGCCATAACCACATGAGGTTCAGATGTCACTCACTTTAGATACAGCCACCGGTATCTGTCAGCAGTATAAACTATGTGGTGCACGTGCTAGCTGTGCAACATGACTGTACAAGGAAGGTGTCATCTAGCATTTGTATACACTTACCTGTGAAGTATGACCCTGTGTGTACCTACATGTGGTGTGTCAAACTCTAGATGAATGGGTTATGGCCCATGCACACACACTGCCCTCCCCATAGCCCTACTATGACAAGCCTGTTGAGGTCATCCACTGTGAAATAAACCTTTGGGAGAGTGGTAGCCCAGTAATATCTGTGCTCCATCCCATAACTGCGTACTGCTGTAGTGTGATAAACTAGGTAGGTAGGAGTTCTAATACCAGACATGGCAAGTGTGTGTGTGTGTGTCTGTCTGTGTAGAGAGAATGCTTGTTGGGTAGTCACACTCCCTACAATTGAAATGCTCAACTTTGGCAAGGCTGCTGATGCCTGTCATCCACCTAGAAATGCACCTCTGGGAAGGTTGTAGCCTAGTAATCTCCATAGAGCATCCTCTAACTGTGTACTGCCATAGTGTGATAAATTAGTTAGGTAGGTGTTCTAATCCCAGACTTGGCAAATCTGTGTGTGTCTGTCTGACTCTGTCTGTGTAGGGAACAATGGTTTTTAGGGTAGTCACACTCCCTATATTTGAAATGCTCATCTTTGGCAAGGCTGCTGATGTCATCAGCCTAGAAATACACCTCTGGGAAGGTTGCAGCCAGGTAATCTCCATAGCATGTGCCATAACTGCATACTGCTGTAGTGTGATTTAGAACTCTGGTAGGGTTCTATTCCCACCCATGGCAATTCTGGATGTTTTGTCTGTGTATGGAGCAATGCAGTATAGGCTAGTCACACTCATTTAAAATTCCCTACTTTGGAAATCCTGCTGATGTCATTCAATGTGAAATACACCTGTGGGAAAGGATTTCTCTAGTAATCCCCATGGTGCGTACTATAATAGTGCCATAGGTTCGTAGATTCATAGGTTAACACTAAGCTAACTGCCCTTGTGAGCCATTTTAAACCCAGCTAATTATCCCTTGTGAGACTCAAACACTGCACCTTGTGTTTGTAAGGCAAAAGCCTTAACCATTAGGCCACCCTCCCAACCCTCCATGCTGTAGTGTGACATATACCACTGTTAGGGGTTCTATACCCACACATGACGGTTGCGGATGTTTTGTGTGTGTGTGTTACTGTCTGTGTAGGGAGCAATGCATTTTAGCCTAGCCACACTCACTGCAATTCAAATGTCCTACTTTGGCAATCCTGCTGATGTCATCCAATGTGATATACACCTTTGGAGAAGGAGTACTCCAGTAATCTCCATGGCGCATACTATAACTGTGTAGTGCTGTAGTATAATACACTAGTTAGGTAGGGGTTCTACTCCCAGACATGACAGGTGTGTGTGTGTGCATGTGCATGTATGTTTATAACTTGCATCCTGTGTGGAGGTGGGTGTGAGCATGTGGCACCTGGGCCCAATGTGGCGTGGGTTTTGCAAATTTCTTATATGGTGGTCCTAGTATATATCACAATATCCACTGTACAGGGATAACATATGTGAAATAGTCAAGAGGCTGGGGTGCAAATCCATACCCATACATGTGACATCAAGGCCAGGCAATCACAGATAGCAACCCCAGTATTACCCAGAGCACATTCTCAACCCATGTCTCATACAGACACACACACATGCCTAGGCAACAGCCAATATGTGGGTAGTAAACTGCATATTGGCCACTGATAGTAACTATCAAGTGATTGCAGTGGGCTACAAAGGGCATGGCAACCTGTCCGTTTGTCCAATAGGCACGTACATGCAGACAATGCACCTTCCCCATGTTCCCCACTGTACACCTGCAACACCTGTGGCGCCATCACATGTGACCCAGAAAGGACATACCATGCCTGAAAACATGCCCTGTATGGACAGATGTCACTGACACCAGAGAATGCCATTAACATCCTGTCAATGTAGGTGCAGGGTAAACCTGCTGTCCATTACCAGTTCCCACCACAGGTGGCCAAGACTGGCACATCTGATGATAATCTATGTACACAACATAGGCCAGACACCCCAGGTAAAGTTCCACATGTCACTGTACATGCATGTGGGAGGTGTGCACATATCAGACACCGTCCATGTCATGGACTAAGGAACACCTGCATGGGAAGCAATGAACAGCATTGGTCACATGCAATTGTTACCCAGGTGACTGGATGGTGGTTACAATACCCACCTGTGTGGGCAAATGCAGAAACTACAGCCCTGAGCCACAATGCAGACCATTGTCAAGTGGCCTGCTGCCAACATATAACCATCACCTAGCCTTGTATAGGTGTTTGACACAGTCGACCACCACACACCCATGCAGAAATGCACCCATGAGTGTCAGTACTGGCACCCTGTGTGTGTGTGTGTGTGTGTGTGTGTGTGTGTGTGTGTGTGTGTGTGTGTGTGTGTGTGTGTGTGTGTGTGTGTGTGTGTGTGTTGTATGATGTGTATGATCATATCCACACTCACTACTACCCCCATTGGCATACTCTAGCATGTTGTCTGATGTCAGACAGCTCCCCATACCCTTTGCCCATATAACCTCCATATAACCCATGTGGTGCATGTGATACCTGCACAATAATGTGTTGTGGCAATCTCACTAGTGAAGAGTTGTAATCCTGGCCCTGCCAAGTGTGTCAATGTGTGTACGTCCCTGTGAGAGTGTAGCTGTGTTGACATTGGCACCTGTTCATGTGGACAGGCATCTGTACTTCACTTACCATATAGCTTCTATATCCCTGTTGCAGATGTTACTCACCATCACATAAATGTTCTGAGGGCTCTGCAACAGGTAACCTATGTGGCGCATCCAATAACTTCATAGAACTGTGACAGCACTGCATAGTCATCAAGGGTATGATACCCTGTGCTGGTAGGCGTGTGATGTACAGTACCATACATGTCACCTATATTGACATTACTTCATAAAGTGGGTTAC